>NW_027105826.1:192554-197401 GCF_000696795.3 Halyomorpha halys
GAGCATATCAGAGTCTGGTATAGTTTGATAAGTGTGTGTCTGTCTGACCCCCAAGAGATGCCGCTAAGAAACCGTAATATATTTAATTTTTTTATTGCATTGAATTTTAATGTTGAGATGTGGGTTTCCCAATTTAGTTTTCGGTCAGATATCATCCCCAGGAATCTGTGGATATTTGTGTAGGGTATCAAAAAACCGCCTAAATATAGTTCAGGAGATGGTAGGGTTATTCTTTTTCGGGTGAAATGGAGGCATTTGGTTTTCTCACATAGCTTAGTATTTTTTTTAGTAAATTGCGGAATAACAAATATTACATTATATTTATACATTTTTTCGATTAATTAATTATGGAAAAATAATATTATCTGATAATTCAGAGGTTGCATAAACCGAAAAAAAATATATATATATAATTTCTACGAAGGTTTTCCACGATTTATTCTTCATTGTTTTCGACTCTAAACTATCCTCAACATTCCTCTAAGGCATCATCAAGAATTGTTCAGTAACTTTGAACAACACGCTCTAAGAAAATGTGTTGCAACGTTTTGGGACAGAGAGATACCGTTTAAGATGTGAATTACAGGAAGATGATCTCTAGATTACCATACTCTACCATTTCGAATGTTGAGGCGGTAAGATAAAACAATACATTTAAAGTTTTCAAGTGAAATAAAACAGTATATTATATTTACGATTCAAGTTTTCCTATCTGAAAACTTCTGAACTAGGGGTTGTGACGCAAAGATAGGACCGGAGCCTCCGACTGACCCAGAGAGTGCTATTACAAGAAGTATATCGCGTTTGCCGCAGTGGAGGGCCGACAAAAAAACCCTATGAATTTCATATGAGGGAGGAGGAGCAATCCGCTCGAACCCTTGTAATCATTTCTATAAACATTGGTCTTCTCCCGCCATTCAATACAGATATGGAAATGCCACTGTACCACCGATTGTCCCTCAGCCTCTTCCAGCTTTATCCAAGATTGGCTCAGCATTGTAATTATTGGTTTAAAGGATAATACTGTAATAAGAATCACATCGAATTGAAAATATCTTTCTCAACCGACCGAAAAATATAATAATCAATATGATAATACGATATCTTGTACAAAATTTATAAACCTGGTTAAAATTTTGTTCGGGTTAATTCAAGCCTAGATTGTCTCATTGACAAACAGACGTTAAATTTCAATTTAGCTCTACTGAGATAAGTAGTAAATATACATTAGTAGGTCCTAAGCAGGACCAATGGAACATCACTTTGGGTCTCTTTCTTGTCACAAGAGGTATCTTAGGGCAAAGTTGAGAATACATGGTCTCATTTCACCAATTCTTCCCAGAAGCAACTCATACCCCAAAAAAATAAAAATATAACTGAAAATAATAAAGCAGATGTTTACTGGGAATAAGGGAAACATGTTCAATAGTAAAAAAAAGTCTATTACATCAATATATACATATATTATGTATGTTTGACTCGCTCAAAAAAAGATTAAGGTAGAATAGAAATAAAAAAATAAATAAAAAATACAACTAATTTTTCAATTCAACACAAAAAACATCATAGAGTATGACAGGTTGAAATAATTATAGGGAAATATTTGCGTGTAAAAGGCATGTCCAGAACATTCAGTGTTTCGGCCCACTGTGTATAAAAAAATCCAAAATTAATTTATCTCATTTACTTATTAGATGAAAATTAGAATTTAATACAAATCTAAATGCCTAATTTTTGTAAAATGTATATAATTATATAATAAAGATGAATCTAGTGGACAACTTACATTTAAACAAATCGAAAATAAATAAAAATCACTTTAGAGCCATGATTTATTTTAGTATGCATGATAATGATTAGTATGCACACAATATTTAATTGTTTAAATAATATCTACAAAATCAGTTTTTTTATTTAGATTTATTTAATTATTCTGTATGTGTGTTTCATCAACACTTTATGTATGTTTTTTTTTAACTCTGATTAATCCTGAGAGCCGGTTAAGCTAGGTGCAACTGTATTTATTTTTATATTTGAAGAAATCACACACTGTAAATAAACGCTTATTCGAATTTTATTTCTTGAATGGTGTTAATATTTTATAATAAAACCATTATAATGAAAATAGTAATTGCAATTTCTAATAACGTCAGCCCTTGTTCAACACCTACTATTATAGACCAGGATATAGTTTGAGATAGAGCCGATCCTATAATAAACTAGACGTTGCCATTAAAAGTAAGCGGCGGAGGTACCCCTGAGAAGAGATAACAATAAAATAAGAAGGAGGGAAATGTCCTCAAGTTATGCCCGGAGTTGGCTACTAACAACTTGGGGGATAGTCCCGGTTCTGTTATCAGTAGCCCTAGCCTGTTATCACGGCTCTCATCTTTTTCTCTAATTCTGCAGCTAGTGGCCACCTTATCTTCAATAGTATTGCCTCCCTGCCTATAACTAACCCTTAATCTGTGGGCTATATACTAAGAGGATCCGTCCTCCTGGTAGCTCATTCTAGGCAAATTACTGTTCAAATCATTACCTTACCCAAATGCCTCTATCGATCCTTTCCGGATATTCAGAATAAAGCATTTTTTTAAAACTGAATCAAACTAACTTTATCTGTATAGTAAGAATCATAACACGCTCCTGAAATGCCAAAAAAATTGATATGAAAAAGATTTATCAGTGAGTCTCTCCTGGGGGTCGACGTTCACAATAAGTTAACTTATCCCCTCACAAAGCCATATGACTATTGTACAAATGAGAAATAATTGTCTGATCCCTTCACAAATTAACTTATTGTTCTACAGGTTGATAATCTCTAATACTGCCGAAATAATTAGAAATTAACTTTTAATTATTTAGTTAAGAATAATTTATCGTGCTACCAAAGGGTAGTTTCTCTTCATGCCTGCATCATACCATTATAATCTTACTTAAAATTTACTAGATGTATTATTATGTACAATGTAAATGTTAATAAATAAACAATCAATTAAAAAAGTAAAGAATGATTACGGATGGATTGTGGATCTGGTGACTTGATGATTATAACAGGAAAGATCATAAAATTAAATCTAAATTTTAAAGCACTTAAAAAGAATTTATAGTTATAAGTGAATCAAAATAAATTCTGCATCGAAGAAAATACGAACAAGAGACTAAACACTTTATTCAAAAATTAGTGTCGCTCAACTGCATAGGGTTGCTATACCCATAGCATAAGTCTAGTTTGAAAATTACTTCTTATTCTTATATTACAATATAATATTATACGTAATAGTAGTACATGATGGTTTTTATTATTGCTTTTTCTTTTACTATGTTTTTATTTTTTTTTTATAAACTTATTCATTTATTTTTCTTCTATTATTAACCTATATATCTACATCTAATCCTCTCTTGGTATAATAAGTGATAAAAATTCTAAATATAGGAAAGATATGTATACATAAAAACCCTGGTTATAGTCAACTAAAAGCTCAAAAAAATACTTAACATACATGCATTTAAAAAAAATACATTTAAATAAAAGTTATAAATGTACAAGTGATAATTATAAAAAGTTATAAAAATTGAAAAATAAAGCCCAATAAATATAAAAGACGGTGATTGTTGTTACTATTTATACCAAAAGTAATACGTTTAAATAGATAGGATAAAATTTATTTTTGCATAGGTTTACATAGGTTCTCAGAACTATAAACCTAAAATTTACTATTTATAATATCTTTCCTTCTGTTGTCAACAGGCATGTACAGTCTATACTACTATTATAAGAAATTTTCAGACCATCCTGTAAAAATAATTGATCAGCATCACGAAGAACTTAATGGGTATTATCCTAATGGGGAAGTTGATTTTTTTTTAAAATTAATTTATTGTTATTTACAACTGTATACATATATACACATCAAGTAAATTTGCTGTAAGTGATATTATGACATGAAGCAAACATGTGGAGGATCTACCCAATGATAGAACTCCAAAAACACTTCTAATGGTCTCGAGTCGAGGCCATCTTCTTTTCAAACGCTTAGTAGGTTTATTAGGTAGTGAAGGAGAAGCCAGGTTAGAAACGAGTTGGTTTGGGTGGTTGGGAAGTTTATTATGGAACAATAGGCATCTGATTCTGGCCAAATCGGCAACATAGGGGACATTGAGGTCCTGACGGATGATTTGATTTGTGACTAAGTAAGGAGCATTAAGGATTTTACGAAGGATTTTGGACTGTCAGGATTGGATTCGAGAGGAATTAGATGGTTTAGTGGAGCCCCATAGCTCAATTCCGTATGTCCAGATAGGCCTTATAATAGTTATGTAGATCAGTCTTTTGTAATGGATTGGAAGTTTTGACCGTTTGTCAAGTAAATGTTGTAGGTAACAGAGAGATAGGACGGTAAGAGGATGGGTGTTCTGGCGGCTTTCGAGGTTTAGGAATCATTAGCATTATGGATAATTTCCATGGGTCAGGAAAATATGTGGATCTGAGGACAGCATTATAGATGTAGGTAAGGAATATAACAGATTTTCGAGGTAGATGTTTTAGAACATGGGATGTAATTAGGTCATAACAAGGAGCTTTGCGGGTTGGTAAATTCTGGATGATGTTGGATATCTCTGATCAGCTAAATCAAACTGTCTCCAACTCTTAGACTCCGTACACCATACTGGAATAAGACTTGCCACAGGTGCTTTCAGGACGAGCCCAATAGAAAGTCTTTATGCTGAAGCTTCTATACCACCACTTATTTTTCGGAGGCAGGAACTCATGGACAGTTACATTACCAAAATCAAACTCCAACCAACAAACCCTGCGTACCCCCATATATTTCACCCTCGTTGCA
>NW_027105826.1:198326-217044 GCF_000696795.3 Halyomorpha halys
AAAGACTCGGAAGAATCCATAGACAAAATAATAAAATTTCTCAAAGAAACACAACTTTATACTAAAATATAATCCACCAATACCGACCAGTGTAAAAAGGAAACAATCAACATACAAATATAAGTCAAGAAGATAGATGAAGTAAAAAGGGTGTAATAACCTAGATGTTGATCGCCCTGAATAAAAATCTAATCTAATCTAATCTCTGATGGATGAAATGCTTTAGGTGGCAGGGTCATTTGGAGTGGAGTATTCAATACTTCTTCAATGTGTTCAAATTTGGTTGAATTAAGTATGTCAGGGTGTGGCTCAAAGGTTTTAGAAAGATGCTCACCGAATATTTGTGATTTTTCTTCGTCCGATTTTGTCCATGTTTGAGATTCAGTAAGAAGTGGGTGATTAAAATTCTTGAAGTTAAGAATCTTCTTAGTAGTCGTCCATAAAGATTTGATGCAAATTAAAATTAATAAATCCTCAAAACGTTATTTAATACTGCAATGCTGGACAAAGGTGAAGGAAGTAGATCGAATCAAACTTTTTTTGTGGTTTGCTTTTCACAGGGAATCAAGGGTCAATGAACAAGTAAGATAGCTGAATGATTTTGGCTACTATAAAAAATTTAGAAATATAATAACTATCACCATTTGTTATGATCATTAAAATTGTCTCTTCTAATGACAGTAAATATAAAAAGCAGAGTAACAATACTTTTAGCTCTCATTCCAACTTGATAAAATTCGGTTTAAAATAGAATCACAAGGACCAGAAAAGGTTTAGAAACCACAGATATTATTTAAAAGAAGGTATGGAGGTCGACTTAGATCAGACTATATTTGAATTAGCTAACCAAACTAGTCAAAACTTTAAAACAGAATCGAACACTGGAATCCAGCAAGTTCACTACTCGAAGCACCTTTGACAGGAGACTCCAATTGCTAGAGCGCAGGAATGAAACCACAATAAGGATCTGATATGTGAGTCATCCACAACCAACACATAAAGATCGAAATACATTTAAACATCACTTTTAGTGAGGTACTTTATAAATTATTAACTTATTTATTAAAACTTTTTGTGGAAAAGGGATTTTTTTTGTTATAGGAAAACCTGACAGCTGCCTACCACACTACCTACTCCAATAACCATTAATAAAAAAACAGTATTTTCTGAGTGTGTTTTTACTATTTAATTCTTTTAAAACAGAAAGCATTATAAATATTTCTTTAAACATACAAGTAATTAAATTATTTATCTTTCAATAATGTAGCACCGGCTATTTTCCAAGGGCTACAAGCTCTTCTATATGATGATTTCTGGGAAAATTAAACTCAATTAAAACTCCTAATTAATTAGATTAAATGTTGAAACTTTTTTGTCCATTTTTAAATCTAATTCCTTCGTAAAATCCTTAATGCTCCTTACTTTGTCACAAATCAAGTCATCCATCAGGATCTCAATATTCCATATGTTGCCGATTTGACCAGAACCAGATACCGTTCCTTCCATAATAAACTTCTCAACCACCCAAATCCAGTTATTTCTAACTTGGCTTCTCCTTCATTACCTAATAATCCTCCAAGGCGTCTGAAAAGAAGATGGCCTCGAGATCTTCTTCTCTAGAAATGTTATTGGAGTTCGATCAGTGGGTAGATTCTCAACATATTTTTTATCATGTTACTATGTCACCTACAGCAAATTTACTTGTTGTATATATGTGTATACAGTTGTAAATATCAATAAATAAATTATTAAAAGAAAAAAACAATCTAATTCCTCGTGTTAGAATACTCGTCATTCTTTTAATAAACTGAACTTCTTTGAATACATTTTTTTTTCTTGACGAAGAGGTCTTGAAGACCACGCGCATATCATAATTCTAATGCTTCTTCTTGATCTGCTTCCTCTTCTCGCATATGTCTGTCATGAGCTCTGCGCCTCTACGTTTTCTCTCCTCAGACCAAGCAAGACCCTTTCTGGAGGGTTTCTTTCCCACAAAAACCTTCACCCCCTTGAGCATCCTTCTGTACTCATCTTTGTCTAAGCAATCAAGGTCCGTCAGCCCATGTTCCATATCATCCCTAACTTGCTTGAAATATCCTGTTGAATTTTTTTAACAGTGGATTCGTTGAAAAATGTAATGCCTTTCAGTTTTCATCCTAATCATGTGTCCATAGAACCACAGCCTTCCCACCCTAACGTCAGTCTCTAGGTCTGTTGTTTCCTTATAGTTTTCTTGATTCGATCTCAACCTGTATCCTTTATGTGTTCTCTAAGGTCTGTAGAACCTTCTGAGAATTCTTCTTTCTATTTTCAGAAGCCCCTCTAGGCTGAGAAGATACGAGGTTTCCGTTTCATAGACTGGCTTGATGTCCGTGTTATAATTTCGTTTCTTAAGTAGATATGCTCTTCTTGTTATAAATTACTAGTGGCAAAGTTTAATTTCTCTATTTTGCCGACCCTTTCCTTAAAACCTTTGAATAAATATTATTATAATATTTGTTAATAAATCTTTGCAGTAATTAATCTTCCTGATTATATTACATTTAGGCTCATTTATTATGTTGTACTTAACAGTAAAAGGAATAGATTGAGTTTAACAACAAATTAAGGAGTGTTTTATCGAGAACAAAAAAAAATTGTTTGCAACGTCATCTAATTAATTAATAAAGGATAATTGAAATTTTAATTTTCTCAGAAATTATAATACAAAAGTATTTATTTATTATTATTATATCAACGGGAATCTTTAAAATTCTCTAGGAGTTTAGACAAAATTAATCCAGAGAAAAAATATTACTTATCTCTTGAGAATAAAAATAAGCATATAAAATTCTTAAAGAAACTTTCAAAACAACTTTTAGCTCTAAAAAGGCTTCTATGACTTCGTGTCTCTAGGAGAGAGAATACAAAGAAATCTCTTATCAAATGACATTTTATTTTGTTGAGTATTGTAGAAACGTAATTTATTTAGTCGGAAAATAATGATAAAAGGAAAGATACGAGTAGGTTTTTCTTGAACTTCTCTACTTAACTCTAGTCAACTTTTTTCAAATTTTATTTCCAAGTACAATAATTTATGTTTAAATAGCCCATAAAGGGATTCCACGGAATCCATCAATCACCTCATCATACCTACCATTTTCCATAGCCCAGTCATTCAAAATTAATAAACCCATCTAATCATAAATGTTTCTTTCGGCCACCCCCTACAACACTTATAATTTATATAATATAATTTTAGTATCATCCAATCATGTGTTATTTTTCATTTATATACAGTCCACTCAAAGCTGGTTGGCCAACCAAAAGTGAAGTGTGCCTGGCATTTCAGCTGAAGGCATACTTCATGCAGACTTAGTTAGTTAATTTTGACAGTAAAATAGGATTTATATTCAACAATTTGAAATTTATGTTTTAAAATTAAAACTGATTTTTTTTAAGTATTTAAAAATGGCACCTAAAATTAAAATGTTTGAGACTACAATTGTTGAATTAATTTACATTATAACATACAAACTGCGACGAGTTCATCATTTCGAGAAACACAGACCCTTTACAGGCCACACAAACACTACACATACATAGTCTAAACAATATACAGACATGGTGCACACGATGGAAAATTAAGATTAATCACAACAAGTCACATGTCACAGTTACTCAACGACACAAAATATGCCCTTCAGTTTACATTGACAATTACCCTATACCACAAACAAGCACTTACTTATTTAGAACTTACCTATGACAGAAGGTTGATATGGGGCCCACACTTCAAGACAAAACGTTAAACGCTAAATTTTCGACTGAGACAATTATATTCTACACTACACAGACGTTCTAGATTATCACTCAGACAAAAACTTAACGTATGCAATTACTTACTAAAACCCATATGGACTTACGCCTGCCAAATTTATGGGTCTGCTAAAAAGATACAGATTCAGAAAATACAAAATTTTCAATCACAATTTTTAAGACTGGGAACGAACTCACCACTTTACGTTCCAAACCAGTATAATTATTTCAAAAATTTAAAATACAACTGATATTAAATATTTCTATCTGAAATAAACTAAATAATTATAAAAAATTAAAATAAAAACCTGTCTAATTAAATATGTAACTATAATTGTTTTTTTAGAAATATAAGATATTTATTTTCATTACTTGTGAAAATATTGAGTAGGCAGAAAAAATAAAATTCTTTATGATGTGCATTAAGTAAAATGGTAACACCGGATTCCAGAATGACAATCCAAGGATGTTTGTTTACGTTCCTGTTATATTAAAACTCTCATTTGTATGTTTACGTTTTAAGTTCATGGAGTTGGGCCGCCAGTAGCTCAGTGGTAGGGCCCAGTCTTAACATTCTGATACCTATTGACTGTGTCGGTTAGAATCCGACCTGGGGCGACGTCTTTTTTCATTTAGTGGCGGTCCCACAAAATGAATAACTTCGACCAGGGGACCCCCCCAATCATGGTAAAATTAATGGGAATTCAAATAAAGTTTAAACCTGGCTGTATAAAATTCCAATTCTGTTAAAATATAAAAAAAAAAGATACCTACTTTCAAAAACAACAGTATATATTTTATTGAATCAAGAAGCATCTTTTATAAATTAATAAACTGAACTAAGGAGTGTTCCTTCCCAAGAACGGGTTCATCTACCGTAAAAATAGCACAGTTCTTATTTATTTAACCTTTATTTATTAATTACTATATTTATGTTTTTTTCTTATTTATTAGTATATCCTCCATTTTCAGTCATTTTGAAAATAATTTTCTACAAAATGCACACTGGGTACCCGCAATACCCAATGGTTATGCGGGTTTAGAGACACCTAATACAGATATCTAATTTACGTTACTATTTAAAAATATAGAGACTTATAACTTATATTATATAATACAACTTATAATTATAGAGACATATAATTTAATTTTAAAAAAAAAGTATATATTATATTTTGCTACGAAATTTCTCACGATCGCAATACTTACTATACATTACATATAAAACTGTGAAAGTAGCAATTAAAAATAAAGTACTAACAATTGGACCATGGAAATGGAAATTGCTGTCAGTGCCAGAAATACGTAAAATGAGATTTTTCTAGGTAATCACTGGAAGTTCCTATCTTGATCGGTATAGTTTCTACAGCTGTGATTTTTCCATAAATTTAGAACAAAAATCGTGGCCTATTTTTTTTTTTTCTTTTTTTCACATTCAGCCTTTTCCATTTCCATGCCTCAATTATAAATTGTAACTTAAATTTTGCTCTTTTCTGAAAGATTTTACTGAAAGGATCAAGAAATTTTAATGTTTCACGCCCTCATATTTCTAAATTACATTTTAGTCAATATATCATAACTCTGTGTCATTTCGACTGCATTATTTTTAATTGTTTTCTTTTGAGATCATATTTAGGGTCAAGCTACAACAATAGTTATAAAGTTTTCTAGATAAAAAGAGATGACGTAGTAGAGGACGGAGTATATTTCTTACGATAGGGGCACTCAACTCCACACCGCAGCAGTGATTACTCGCCTACACCTTGGGCCAAGTTGCCTGGAGCTGGAGAAGTTGGTAGTTGGGAGTAACTGAGCCGGAACTGGATATAGCCACTGGACTGGAATAAGAGCTGCCATGAACAGTTGCAAGGCCGGCGGACCCCCTCACTACTGATGGATGCAGTCAGTCTATGTTCAAGTTGGGCGCCATATGCGGGTTCGTATCAACTTGTCATGTTACGTCAGTTAAATTACTTTGACTTATGTACCAGCTTTCCAGCGGGTAAAGTAACATGTTGTCTGATATACGGCGACTAACTAGCAATTGAATGGTCAGCAATAAAAAAAATTTCTATTCCATCATTTCAATTTTTTTTCTGATTTGCGAACTTTATTTTCTCAAGAGCTATTTGGTCTATAAAAACGAGTTTGGTTTTATCCCATATTGTCCTACCAAACTGGGATAAAGTATTTTTTTAAGTTATATTTTAAAATAACAGGGATTTTCATATTAATTCTAAAAGTTTAGTTCTCCTAACTTTCGCGTAGTGAGACTTTTTTTAAAATTTAATAAATGTAACACGAATCCACCAATTAATGCGAAACTGAAGAGTAGCTTAGGAACCCATAAACTACACTATATGCCTCCGACCGAACCTACATAACCAAAGATATATAATAAAACATATGCGAGATATAAACGTGTAAGACATAATTTCATGGACACAGCAATAAGCTCTTTAAATAATTATTTTTTTAAAGTTTTAATTTCATTGTTGATACCTTCATGTCTTATTTTGAGTAGTTCTTAATACGTTAAGTCTTTTATATTCTACATATTACAAAAAAAATGTACTATATATTACATCGATTAAGATTTTGTATTTTTGTATCTTTTTTTACTAGATTTCTGAGATATAGTGTGATTTTTCCATTGGCCTTATGTTGTCTCGACTATAACATCAAAACAATTGCCTAATCAGGCCTGATTATATATTTGTCGGATTTGAGAGAGCTTTCAGTAATTGTTTTAACTAACTCACTAATTCCCAACTAAAAACAGTCTGAGCCCCACTAAGCCAGATATTGGACTATCAAACGCTTTACCCCCTGACATGGGACAAAGGGGGAGGGGTCCTTCCTGGAAAATATCTGATAATTAAGCTGCTTAAAATTGCATTCTGAGGAACTACTAATGATTTGCCAGATGAAATCATCCAGTTAACACTAAAACGTCATTTGAAGTATTAATAAAGAAGTTTTAACAATAATTCCTTATAAAATATGTGTACCCCGTCCCCAAAGTCCTCGCAGTCCTCACATGGGCCACAGAGTACCGGTTAGGCACCTCTGAACTAGGAAGACAGACAACTCCATCTCTTGGATAAACTGATAACTAAGGATCGAAGCTTCAAAGTTATAATACGTAGATTTATTTTATTCATTAATTAACAAAATAGTATGTAATTCCTAACTCTTCCAGGATGGACCTGCCTCATTTATTTCAGAAAACCCATTAGCCACCATATACACACTTTTTTATGATAATGTTTAATCTAGGATATACCCTCAGTTTATATTTATACTTCAAATATTGGTTAGATTTAGTAATAAATTAAGTCATCCACAATATTTTGTTAAATGGAAACAGTAAAAATAGGAAATTGGAAATCTTCATATCGTTGGCGTTATCTGAAAAGGGATAATTCAACAATTTTTTAATATTTTGTACTTTATATGGTCTGGAAAATTCATTGTTGGTAAAAAACTAACGATATTTTTTATTTATTTTTTCGAGAGCCTGATAGATTCCTCATTTTGTTTCACATAATTGAACAACAGCTATTTTTGTATAATATAAATTACGATAATAAGCAATTTGTTAAATTTCCTGTTTTTATTTATAGAGCATCGAATATATACTAAAAATAAAGGTTTTAACAATAAGCAAAGTACTATTCGTAGGTATTTCGCAGACAAATATCGCGTATATTACCTGAAGACTAGATCTAAAAGTTAGCATGCGAGCATTTCGAGATTATGACGACCAACATGTGATACTCACATTATTGAGAGATATGATGGAGTTACTTTGAATAGGTTATTTTATCGTTCAACATTCGTTTAAAACAATAATGGTTTAAGGCAGGATAACCAAAAATAATAAAATAAAATTTTAAAAACCTACACACACCTAATGCAACATTGAAAATAATTAATTTACCTATGTTTATTCACGATTTTCTTAGTCTGCTTTTACTGATTTATAAATAAGACGTAGGTCATCGTGAAATAGAGTAACATACTATTAAAATATAAAATGTAGTCAAATTTCAATGATCGATAAATAAATAATCCATTAATGATAATTACAGAAGTTCCAAGATTACATTGTTTATATTACTTATTGTTTTAATGAATCGGCGAAGGCCATGGACTTTCTAATGGGACGACATTTTGCTTATAAGATACACATTGAGAAGTTGTAGGCTTTCAGGAAAACTTGTTCCTTTTCTTTATGTCAGACAATAAAAGCTGTTTCTGCGGAAAACATTTAATTATAGAGAAAGTGAATTATTCAGTGTAAAGGTTGACAAAATTCTCCATATATGCGAGAATTCATATATAATCCGTGTCATATATTTCATATTTAATATACATATACATTAAATATGAAAGTGATTTGGAAATAATAATTCTAGTAAAAAAAAAATTTTATTTCTCGATATTGAAAATTTTAAAAGGTCATTTTTTGAATTTAAGGGCCAAAATCTACGGATAGTAATTATTTTCTTTGTAACTAAAAAAAAAAATCAGAAAAGAAATAGTCATTGACATTTTGTATTGATAATAAAAGATTATTAATATTGATATTGATATTATAAGATAATTCTTGATAATGTATTAATAATATGTTATAATAATTATTAACTAATTGTGATTAGGCAAGGTATAATATTCTCATATCCGAGGGCGGGTAAGAGAGCCAAAATTGTCTCCACATGTCTTGTGTTATTGTATAATATTGTATCGTACATTGGATACTAATTGAATACCGCTCGACTCGTAATAAGTAAATGTTTTCAAAGGACAAGAAAGTTGCTTTAAAAGGGTGATTCCACACTGATTCCTCATTTTAGTGAGAGTTACAAACAAGAGCGGGTCCAGAGACAAAATTAAGGGAAGGCATTTCGACACGAAATATAAATTTAATCTTGATGTTAATGAAACCAACATTTTAAGTAAATTATATATAATTATAGCAGTGTTTTATTAGATACTATAATAATATGTTTAAATTTTTTTATTATTAAATTAATTGTTTTTTTTTTTATCTGGAAGGGCAGCTGCCTCCACTGCACCTGGCATGGATACGCGAGATACGCCTATGGTTACAATTTAACGAGATAAGTAATAACCACATGTACTCTTCTTAAAACCAAAGTATTTAAGAAAAAAATAAGTAGTTAATTTATTTTTAGTCGCTTTTTTAAACACTAGGAATGCATTCCGGGGTCGCTACAGATTCGACAGTTTACGTTACATTAGTTAATAAAAAAAAATGCATGGTAACATTAACACTTTCTTAAGAAAGTAGTCCAATAGAACCTTTCAACTTGACATCTCCTTCAGTTATCATCAAGTTGTCAGAGTTCGTCGAGGAAAACTTTTAAACTAGTCTGGAACAAACCACTGAATCCCTGTGTGCACCCAGTGTGCATTTTTTTCTCACATTGAGGTAAGTCCTTTTACTTATACATTTGTTTTCAAAGCATGGCCTAAAGATATGTCATCCTTCCTTATTCTCATGATTGGCTTTTTCACTGCGTTTTAGCCTGTAGTATCACAAACTTTAGCTTGCAAGAAATTCTACTTTGGTTGTATGGTACATGCAATGGTCTTTGTTGTATTCTGATTTCTCCTTATAGGGGCTTTCTTATTATTGTAAATATCTTACCGAAAATGGAGTATATTGTTGATGGAGTACAATGATCAGTAGATCACCACTCGAGTATGATATTATTAAAAGGGAAAATGATGATTTACATGATTATTCCGATGGATGGGGAGTCAGAGGAGAAAGATTCAGTTCCAATAGGTGAAGAAGTATTTCAAGACTTCATATGATACTGTTCCTAGTGAGGAAAGTAGTTGCTTAGAACTTGAAGGGCCTCAGGAAAGAGGCCAAAGTAGAATAGTTTTAGTGAAAAAAATGAGAAAATGCATGGTCAAGGGAGCACTGTATGAATGAAAATTTTCTTTCAATTAGTATCCTGTAATTAAGTTGTTTATTACATTTCCAAGCATTCTTCAACTACTAGAGAAAAGATGTACCAATTCCACCAGTGCGTACACTTTGCGCTCGCTCAAAAAAGATGAGAAGAGAAACATTTGCGCCGGATGTGAACTCCACACGTGAGACCTTCACTCGGATGCCATACTAAAATTTCCAGCTGCAACTACCGATTTTTTTTTCAAGCACATTTCTCAAATGGTTTTTTATTATCTTTATTGAAATTTATAACTGTACATAATTATAAATTTAGTAAATTTGATGTAAGTTAAAATAGAGTGATACGGGCGTGTAGATAAAATATCCATTCGTAGCACTCGTGACGTAATAACGTTTTTACATTATGGAATGGAAGAGGAAGTAAGGTTAGAAACTAGAGTGTCTGGATTTTTTTTTAAAAATATTAAATGTTCTTAATTAAAAGTTCGAATTAAATATCTTAGTTTTACCACCCTTTCTGTACCGATATTTTGCTGTTTCCATAATTAATCGCAGATATATGAAAATCTATTAAAAATATGAACAGAGAATTATAGGAAGACAGGAAAAGTAATAATGAAATGCAAAAAAAGGGTTATATTAAGATTGATCCATAAGCTAGCGAATTGTTTGAAATCCCTTGATATAGCATTTTTTTTTTTTTTTTTTTGAGTTCCTTAATTCATATTTTCAGTTAGAACAAATGTGTATATATAACCTCTATCCAATTAAACATTGAAACTAAAAATCAGACATTTAATGACAATAATATATATTTTTTTAAATATCGAATTATGCAAGCAGCACTTTTTTTTATTTGAGGTTTTAACATAACACACTGCTTATTTATTTATTTAAAAAAAAAAATTTCGTTGTGATCGTGTTATATTAAAATGAGTGACAATAATAAAAGCATTATTGATACCAAACTAATAATGAATTTATTACAACTAACAAAAGAAATGACTTAGTAATAAAAGGCAATTTTTATACTTTAAATTTGTGTTAACTAATCGATCATATATTTCTTTTTTTTTTTTTACAAAATCACTAAACAAATTCAACAAGTGCTGAAGCTTTTATCATATGCAAGCTGACACCCTCTGCCTTGTCAGAGATCAATAGGCTCTTTTATCTTTTCCGCTGACGTTGGCTGCAATAGACAGCGTTTCCAAAAACCATGTGCAACCCTTTGGTTTACAAAGGCTTTGTAGCAGATTGAACGGAGCCAAACGACTGTCCAGCTAAAATCATGGTATAAGTTAGAAATAGCCAATTTCAAACTTTGGAATTATAAACAATTGAAGTGCCTAATACAGAAAGACATTAGTAATGCTGTAAAGAGTGTGTTTCCAGCTTTATATCAAACTAAATAATATTTCCTTGATGTGTATGTTGATTCTAAAATTAATTTTCAAATGCTCTACTGAAATAACATGTTTTCATGAGAGGTATTCATTGAAAATTGAATTACGATCTTTATAAATTTCTAATTCATCGTATTCAAAGAAAACAAAGTAAAGTACCCGTTTAGTTGAAGTGTCAGAGGCTCAACACCATAAAATAAAACATCAAAACTGGATGAATAATTGGTAAATAATTTTTTATTAATCATTTATAATGGTTAGTGATAATAAAAATTAATTATAAGAGTGTGAATCGCAAAACGTATTTTTTTTTATCCTTGATTATTACTCATATATGTGCACAGTCAAAATGAATGGTCCTTTTTTGTTTTTTTTTTGTTTTTTTTTTTTTAACGCTTTACAATTAATAGTTGCTCTAAAACTCTCTAAATCTAGCAACCGGTGTCATCCTAAAATACTTACATCAAATAATGAAACTTTTAATTTATGAGTTTATCCTTCTATTCCCCGATGATGTAAAGTATAATAGTAAGTAGATACAAGTCCAAGAATATCTAAAGCTACTACAAAATAATTGGGCAAGAACCTGAGTAATGAAGGACCCATGAAATGATTTCAAAAACATTCCACTAATACTGATCTACTGGCAATTTTCTAATTTATAACATTTATAAGATACCATTAAACATCCATAAATACCAAATTTTCAATCTTTACAACATTTCAACTTTACAAAATTTATTGTTTATTACATCCCCATATTCGTTAAATGTAATAAAAAAACATGTTCACAATTTGGAGAAAATCAGGTACGGTACATACATCAAATGACTTTCAATTAAAAACTTACTTTAAGTCGATGCAAGTGATGTTTTCAACTTTTTTTTTATAATTTATTTATTGCTATTTACAACTGTATAAATATATATAAAGTAAATTTGCTTTAAGCGATATAATGAGATGATACAAACATGTGGAGAATCTACCCATTGATATAGCTCCAAAAACATTTTTAGAGGAGAAGATCTCAATGTCATCTTCTTTTCAGGCGTCTAGGAGGATTATTAGGTAATGAAGGAGAAGCCAGGTTAGAAACGAGTTGGTTTTGGTGGTTGAGAAGTTTATTATGGAAAGATTGGTATCTGGTTCTGGCCAAATTGGCAACATATCAGACATTGAGGTCCTGATGAATGATTTTATTTGTGACAAAGTAAGGAGCATTATGGATTTTACGAAGGATTTTTAATTGTAAGGATTGGATTTAGGAGGAATTCGATGGTTTAGTGGAGTCCCATAGATCAACTTCGTATGTCCAGATAGGCCTTATAACAGTCATGTAGATCAGTCTTTTGTAATGGATTGGAAGTTTAGACCGTTTATTTAGTAAATGTAATAGTCGGAATCGACGAGTAGTTTCCTGTCTTTTCAGTCTTCTAAGGTACACCAGCAAACTGAGGAAATAGGGTTTAATAAGCGCTGTTGTGATTTACTTGAAATAACCTGTCGGAGAGGTAAGAACAGATAATGAGGAAATATGTAGAGGGTAGAAATTTACGGATCTTGTAGCAGTCCTGGATGCCAGACTCGATCAAAGATTTCAACTTAAATTAGAGATTAGAAACATTTTTTTCATTTCTGATTTTAAAATATAAAACCGATCTAGCCCGAACCAGATATTACTTCTTCCATTATAAACTCCCTAACCACTCAAACCCCCTAGTTTCTAACTTTGCATCCTCTTTCATTCCTAACAATTCTCCGAGGCGCCTGAAAAGAAGATGGCCACGAGACCAGCTAATGTAAATGTCATTAGAGTGCTACCAATGGGTAGTTTCTCTACACGTCTGTAATGGTCCAATTTAACTTAGGTCATATTTACTAAATGTATTATAATGTTCAGTTGTAAATAACAATAAATAAATTTAAAAAAAAAAAATCCTGATTTTAATACTTCCCTTCCTATACTGTTATAACTGATAAAATTAAAAATACAAACATTTTGTATTATTATTATAATAATATTATTATAGAATAAATAACAATAATGATCACTTGATTGAACATTGATGTGATAAGTTTGATCAATCTGTTAGTCTTGTTCTGTACTCTGAAAATGGTAAAATAGTGTGAAATCGGTCATATAATAACACTTCAAGAAAATCGGATTCATCGAAATAGTTACTGTCATATAATTGTCTTAAATATATAATTTTCAATTCATACAGTTTTTTGTTTCTGAGCTTGCCTGATCACATACATACATACATACAGATCATTTTGCGAGTAAATCGAATTTATCGAAATAGTTGCAGTCATATACCTGTCTTAAATATATAATTTTTAATTCGTACAGTTTTTTTTTTGTTTCTGAGCTTGCCTGATCACATACATACATACTGATCATGTATGTGTATCATTGGCGTCTGGTCATGTAGGTTACGAAGAATTTAAGACATCTTGAAAAGTGGGATTAGAAATTTTAAACGATCTCAATTGTTTCCCTTATGGTATATTTTATATGCGGGTAGATAAAAAGAAAAAAACAGGCCTAATTTAATGAACTATTTAAGATATAATGTATTAAAACATTAATTACGCCACAAATGTGAACTGACGATAATATCTTAAAACACTTTTGATTGATCGGTATCCGAAATTACACCATCCAATCAGATTTCATTAAATATTTCTTTGAGGTCCTTCCCCCTCAAAAGCACGGCTTATTAAAATTCAAGATATCGGAAAGACTAAAAGTATTTATTTTATCTTCCGGGATTCGTTATTGCGGGAGGGAAATGATATTTGCCCATTTAGAATGGAGAAGTCATTCTGATTGGTTAATTAAATTAAGCCATATCAAGACAGATAGCTGAAATTGAATTCAGCATTTTTTCCCTGATAGAATTCTTTATAGATTGTCTCCGCGTCAAACACGAGCTTCTGATCCGAATTAAAAATCGGAATTATTGGTGATTGAAAATAATGTGAAATGTATTTCTTTTTTTAAGATTATGATGAAATTCTTTACTGTCTAAGTTTTTTTCTATGAAGAATAATTTAACTTAATGAACAATTATTGATCAATTAATGACTTATCCAGGTGATACAGAAATTATTTTAGAGTTAAAAACGAATCGGTCTTTGAATATATGATAGACGAGAGTAAGAGTATAACGAGTGGTAGAATTAAGTAGAAACTTTGCAGATACTCTTAAATAATTAAATTTAAATTTTATGACCATCCAAGTACTTCTTCTGACTACATTTATTTTATTTAGTAAAGTGTAATTTCAGGTAGGGAGCGTGATCAGGCACGATGTTACTAACTCCAAGGACAATCCAGGCTCGAATCCGGCTAGGTAGAAAATTGTTTTCTGTTACTCTGTAGCCGTGAGTCAAACCTGTGGGTTCTGGAGCCCTCCTGGGTTGCACTCAGCCTCATAGTACCCTAAATCTGGCGGTCGAACAAGATTCTAACCAAATCACCTCCTTGCACAACCGTTGGTCTAGTAAGAGTTCTCCCTTACAAAGTACTGAACCCCAGACCCTTCATGGATTGTAGTGGTACAGATTTTAATTTTTAACTTTGGTTACACCCAAGCCGACGTTTACACAAACTGAACGCCTAAAAGCTCTAAATCAAGAAAATCAGTATTGTTGATGGCTAAGAAGTGGATGAAAAATGGTAGGAAAACAAACCCAGTAAGATAGAGCTCTAACCTAAAAAATACGAGACAGAAAAAAAAGTCAGGACCAATGTGGCCAAAGTGGCGGTAATGCTCTAGTTACTTATATTTTCCTCTTAATAAACCATAACCTTTTTTTTCTGTTGGCTTTTAGACCTTGAAGATCTTTAGCCACCTCTACTCCTTCCTACACCTCTGTCTTGGGCAATGGCTTTCCAGGTTATTACGCAGTGTTCAGCCCTGTCCTTCTTTGTCTTGTCCATACGTGTGTGTTTCCGCCTCCCTCTTGATCTTGTTTCTATGACTAAGACATTCATGATAAGAACTGAGGTTTCTGTTAGGTGACTCGTTGCTGCAAGTTGTACCAAAAGTAACCTTACACTAACCAAAGAGAAGATATCTGGCCTTTTACTGAGGAACTGACTCATATAATATTGTCAAATATTATAGTGCAAATTAATAATGCACAGAAAAGAAATTCTACCATATTCTAAAGCTAGAAAGATGGTACTCGTACAGGAAAGGACTATGACTTTCCTATACAGAAGAAATATGAAACTACTAAATGAAAATTAACTTCTATAATACTAATACTACTTTTATATAACTACGATTTTTACGATTTAAAAATTTTCTCTACTTAAAAAACACGATTTACAACTATGGGGAAATCGAAAACATTCATTAAGGTAATATATAATAGACTGGATAAGTTTCAAGGAAAAATATGTAGAGGTGTACTTATTTAAATTTATTTTGAACAACTATTCTGAAATAAGCAAGTATGTAATGCGTAAATAACCATCTACAGAATATCCAAAACAAAATTCATATAGACAAACATTTGAATAAAAAGAGAGGGAATGTATATACTATTTATATAAAAACGAAGAACCAAATTTTAAAATTATTAAAATATTAATCATGTTAAAAAAGTTTTAGCTAATTACTAAATTCATTTCCTCAACTATTAACTTTCGACACTCATTTGGAATCATTCAAATATTATTTTAAAAATCAAATATTAAATTACTTAAATAGATCACGAATCAATTTGCGATTGCGTTTGGTTCCCACGAGAAATTCAGTGAAATCAAAATTGGCTAGAGGATAGCTACTAAAAGATTCACCAAGACAGATAGAAGAGCGACTAAATAACTTTATTCTCGCGGCTAAAGGTTTATGTGAGACTTAGCGGAGGTCTCTCGTGGCCTAATCTTATCACTGACTGCTAAGGGAGTTAGGGGCCCGGCCATTGGCTAGTCAGCTCACACATCCCCGCTCAACTACCAATCAAATTTACCCTTCCATTCTACCCCCCTCCCACCCTCTTTAATAAGTTACATCACACTTATGTACTTTTTCACTTGTTGCCTTCACTTTTTCAACCATCCCTGATTCACTAAGACCTTCCTTCAGGTTCATTGCATTATGGAGTTTAACGGAATCACCTCACGGAAGGTGTATCACATTCAGCATAGGTCGCTGTTACTTTACGGAGAAGTTCATGTTATTTTCAGTAAGTTTAACTTTGGATACAAGGAAGTTACATAATTTTAAATGATTAAACATTGTTATTATTAAATAATTATGGATAATAACAAATTTTTTTAGGGACAGTAAATAGTTAACAAGCTCATGTGAAGTTCTCTTCAAGCTTTCAGCGCTCACACTTCGCGATTTGTCAATTTGTAACAACAGTTATAACAGTTATTTTTGTTTGGTTGAAAATCGGTGAATTTTATTTCCGTACTAAATTTATTTTAACTCCATTAAAATTATTTCTACTTTTTAAAATAAAATAAATTTTATCTAAATTTAGTCTCAAAACAATTTATTTCTTCGATACTTTAGACTCCATCTTGACAAGAGACTTACTTGGAATCCACACACAAGACTGAAACGACAAGAAACTGCTCGTAGATTCCGATTGCTACAACACTTACTTGACAAATTCTCTAAACTTCCCATTCACTACAAAAAATTAGTATACACTACAATAATCAGACCAATTTGGACATATGGAATTGAGCTCTGGGGCTCCACCAAACCATCAAATTCTTCCCGCATCCAATCGCTACAATCCAAAATCCTACGTAAAATCGTTGATGCTCCTTATTACGTCACAAATAAACTCATTCATAAAGACCTTAACATCCCATTCGTTGCAGATTTGACCCAAACCAGATATGCGTCTTTTTATTCCAAACTCCTTAACCATCCTAACCCATTAATTCTTAATCTTTCATCCTTAACAATCCTTGATAATCCTCCGAGGCGTCTGAAAAGAAGATGGCCACGAGACTTTCTAGTTTAAATTAATGTTTGAAGTACCACTAATGGGTGGTTCCTTCCCAAGATTTTCAAGTGTATATGAAACATACTACATATTTACCTATTGTATTATTTTGTACAGTTGTAAATTACAACAAATAAATAATTAAAAAAAAACAATTTATTTCAATTTCAAAACAATTTCTTTATAAGTCCGACTTTTTGGCCATCCTCAAGGACAATCTACCTCAGATAGTTTTTATTATACATACGATTTTTAACAATTTTAAACAAATAACAATAGTATTAATTAATTATCATACTTTAATACAATTTTAGAACCACATAAATTTTAAACGACTTTATGCAGGCCCAGATAATTAATTTCAGTCGACAATTACCTTATGAGACATTAAAGCATTAGGGAGTCATATAATTTTATTAATAAGCAATCCTTAGCGTACGCCTATTTTGTCTATTCTTCATATTAAATTAAAAATTAAAATTTTTAATCACAGTTAATTGTCACTATTATAATTTATCACAATATTTGTAACCTTCCCCACGCCCAGGTAAGGCATTTTATTTATTTATTTTAACTATATTTTGGTAAAGTACCCTATTTCTTTTATTGTTACAATTAATATCAAAGCTAATTATAATTATCAATATTGATTTCATCCCGCATTTTTCATGAATTAATTTCACTTAAAATCACTGCAGTGTTAGTTCAGATTTCTTGTGTCTGTTATAAAATTCACTGTATAATTAATGTTTTCCGATATGTAAACGGACTCAAGTATTTTTCTTTTGAATCATAGTATTTTCAAAATCGAACGTATGCAGGTTTTTGATTGCATCAGTACACTAGGTGTGTACTGGATGCAGACTCTGAGTGTATAAATAGTAGAAATATTGCTAAGAAGTAATTTCATTTTCATCCTCTTATTCTTTATTTCAACTAAAGTAGACAAAAAATTGAGGTCACCAGATTGTTGTTAGATGAAAATTCCAAATTTCATCTATTTATAAGTTGCATAACATGCACACTAGGCCAAATAGGAGAAGCTTTGAAAAAGATGAAAAAAAAATTATAAGTGATGAATCGAAATATCTTCTTATACCGTTATTTGTTGATATAGAAAAATAATTCACTGTATAGTTAGTAAAATATTTTAAATGATAGCATAATAGGTTTCGTATAAACATTTTTTTTTATTTCTCTTAAAATTACTCATATAATTGACTAATTCTTTTTTTTTTTTTTGTCAATGTAAATTAGTTTTGAATACAGTGTTGCTAATATTCTTCAATTAATATTGTGTTTCAATTAAATTCATATTTTAGTTTTTAATAGGTGCCTCAGATTTGTTTTTAACCATCTTATCTCGGATTTTTAATACTTTCACGTATGTAATACGTTTCTTATTTGTAAGATGATTCTGGATGATAAGACATTTTCGTAGAAAATCTACATACAAATAAAATGTAAATGCATAAGATCATACGACCCTTTTTTTATTGTAACTCGTGATTTATGAATTGAGAAAATGTTATTAGTGAGACAACAGACTGGTTGTACAAGGACAATATACATATAT
>NW_027105826.1:217094-225029 GCF_000696795.3 Halyomorpha halys
ATATTTATATTAGGCGAGTAAATACTGTGGAAATTGGTAGATAAATGAAAAATAGAATAGAAATTCCAAATATACCTATAAATGAATTGGACAACGAAAACAAGAAATTCTATAGTAAACAAAGAATATTTAACAAAAATCAGGGAACCACAATAATCATCGATGAAAATTATAATTCATTAATAGAACGAATCACAGGGAATACTTCTGTAAAAGATCAATTGAAAAAATGAGAAATAAATGCAATAAAGAAAAACAAACATTTAATTATCCAATTAGTAAATTGGATACAAATCCCTTCAAAATAAAAACCTAACCTAAAGAACTATTGAAAGATAAAACATTAATAAATTAAAAACGTTTTGGTAAATCGATATAAATGACTAGTTAAATGGTTAAATAAATAAATAGAATTTCATTACTATTATTAAAAATATGGAACAGAAGGAATAATGCAATGTTAATGCAGCAGAGGTGAAATATTTTATATGCAAAGGCGGCTGTAGATTGATTAGCAGAATAATTAGCAGGTTAGTGCACTTGATGTAGATGTTGATAAAGATAGGTTGAAGAAGAAAACTAAGTAACACTATACTATGTGCATAAATAGATAATAATAATTGCACTAATTGTTGCAATTGCATTAGGTAGAAGTCGATTCATCTAAAAATAACTTGTTTTAAGTTTAACACTAATATAGATGTTCCATTAAATTTATAAAAAAATACAATATTATATGATTTGAAGATAATCATCAGTAATGACTGAAATAAAATACAAGGAAAGAGAGGATGGTGAGTTAGGAATTTAATTAATTAACAGATTAAAGTAGAAATCAAAAGTGGCCTTAACAGTTATCAATGTTTTTATTCACTGGTACTTGGGATACTTGAGTGTTTTAGAATATTTCCTCACCAAGGAAATTATTCACACATACATCAAACCTAATTAGTATATTTCTATTCCATTTTTTTTTTTTGCAATATATATTTTATATATGGATTGAAATGAATTAATTTTAAATTCCATAAACTTCCATACAAAATATGACATGTTATTGCATATTCAGTCGTATTTTATACAACCAATCTTTTAAAATTAGCATATATGAAATAACGTCTCTTTATACAAAGAAACACAATAAAATAAAAGTTATAAATACGTACAATAAAGTAAATATTCACACATAAATCAAACCGAATTCATGTATTCTGTTTTGTTTTGTTTAGCTGTACATATTTTATTTCATTAGGTATAGATTTAATTTATGCAACCAGATTAACATTTTTGATGCACTCCGTTGTTTTAAAATGGTATCTAACATTTATTGCAAATAGAAATTTTTGCTTTTCCGCGTTATTTAAAACTGATTTCATGTATTTTTTAAGACATTTTGGGAAATCTGTATTTTTAAAAGAATAATATTGTTATTTTGTCATGGTGAGTGACTTCTGGCTCAAATTAAAACGTTATAATTAACATACATGTTAGTTCTAATTTTTTTTTTCATTTGTACAAATACCGTATGTACCTAAATATTAATTATAAATTAATTGCAAATAGTGAATCACACTAAATTTGATTCATATTCTATCTTTGATTTAACTTTTAAATTTATAAAATATATATTTAAATTAAAATAAAATTTCATTTGAAGTCATAAAAAATTAAGTAATAAAATATTCAACTAATTAATAAAAAATTCAACTAATTCCCGGATAATTAAATAAGTATTGTACTGACCACTTCATAATGCTAGAAGGTGGAGTATTTATTTTAAAACAATAATTAAATAAAAAATAGTTTAAGTTAAAATATAAGCTTTAGAAACTCTGCTCTATAAAATTACATCTAAAATCAGAGAGAAAAATATGCTAAACGGTCTGTGACACGTTTCCGTCACGGGTCGGGAAGGTGACAACAAACGACGCATGAATGCGAAAGTAACCAAATCTTCCTGAAGTCACTTACTTCCACCCCCACTTGCCATACGTCAGCCCCTCTTCAGCAAACCTTTATTATATGTCCTACGGTTTATAACTGTCAACTGCTAGGTAGCAGAGAAGTGGGGACTTGACTGAAATGTATTTTCTTTATTTCAAAGGCTTAAACAAAAAAAAAGGCTAGTAGAAGTTGAAAAACTCCTTCCGATCACGCAATATTTCTTAAAATGTTATAATCATTAATCTATGAAGTATTTGTAATATTCACATATAGCCAATAAGTAATATATAATGAATCTAATGTTGTTAAATACTTATTCTTTGTGGAAAATAAATACAATCTACCACAATCAAGGGCAAGGAGTAAGAGCTTTAAGTGTACATTCATACTATATATACCAAAAAAAAAAATGGCAATAAATAAAATAAAAATATAACAGTAAGTACTATAAACAGATGGTAACGAAATTAAAACAAATCTTTACACGCATGCTAATTGTGAGAATGGACTGACAATATTTGCACGCTGGAGATGGCAGTTTTCTGTTCAGGTGTACGCGTGGGGACAGTATGGCCTATTCTCAAGCGGGTTAGAGCAACTTCCTCTCTGCAGCTGCAGGATGGCGACCATGATATTAAAACATGGCCTGCTATCTTTACGATATTTTTATTTTAAGAGGCCTACTGAGTTCCGATGCATAAAGTTCAGTTTTTTAAATATAAATAGTGTAAAAATATATTTTGGGTTTTTTTTCGGGTTTATGAGGTATCACAGCTTGTGTGACACTATTTTATAAGCATATCGCAAAATACAACCCAAATCAAACAAATCATAGTATAAAATATTAGATCCGATCAGATTTTTAAGTAAGAGGTTGGAAAAAGTGGATAATTGACACTACGAAACAAATCAAGACGTCCCTCATCGTAAATTTCGGAGAAAGAAGAATAATTAATTGATTTCATCTATAAATTTTTGCTATTATTTATTATTAATAAATAAAACTATTTTAATAAAAACTTGGAATATTTTTTTTCTAATTTATCGTATCATAGTTATACTAGTTTGCTTTTGTAACATTTCCTCTCTTGGTCATACCGGATATAATAAATGGTCAAATGATCCATTAATAATGTAGTGTAGTGCATACATGTGTTCCGGAAGAAAATATATTGCGATATTATACAGATATACTGGGGTTCCACAGACTCAGTCCCCGGTCAGGATGCAAGCGTAATTGTTTTATCTATAACTAGAGTCCTGATTTTTTATACAATTTCATATTTTATTTGCATCCACTTTCGAAAACGGTTGATCAAATATCTTTACGAATCAGTATACTAAGGTCCCATTACCTGAATTTTGTTTTGCTTATTTGATGATAAATGAATATAATTGCATATTCGGATAGATCGTTGTTAAATGAAAATTGGAAATTAAATCGATTTATAGGATGCGTAACAGACACACTAGACCAAGCATAATCATCATCGATGTAGACAGCAAAATGCAATGATTCGAAGTGTATATAAATTTATTCTAATGACAATTTTTGATGTAGAAAGATCATTAATTATATAGTTAAAAAATATTTTAAAATATAGCACAATAGGTTTCGTATTAACAATTTTTTAATTTAAACTGAAAACCGCTTATTCGATTTATATTTTTGACTGATTCCAGTGCATGTTTATTTATTTATCTAAATTAGTTTTTAGTAAAATTTTGCTAATTTTCTTTAATTAATATCATGTTTTCATGATTCATGTTTCAGTTTTTAACAGTGCTAATTTTCAATAGATTCACGTACTACGTAATTTCTTATTTGTTAAGATGGTTATTTTCATATTTATTTGCGTTATATTTCTTTACTTGTTTAATTTTTAACCTCCTCTCCAATTAGTTTTTAGTTCATAACTTATTGTAGGCAAATTAGGTGCCTTATAGCATATTTATATATTCTTTCTAAATATTTTACCTTTTCGTATTTAACCTATTTGTGATTGCCATATTATGATAAACCATTGATCAACTCATAAAACATTTACAAATAGTGAGTGAAGCAGTGTTTGGAAAAAGAAAATTTTAACTTAACTTGAGCAGCATTGTAAAATTGGCGTGAAATCCATCTAATAACAAAAAACAATCTAATGTTACCTTTAAAAAAATCAATTACAGGGGCTATTTATTGGTCAATGTACGACGGAGTTAAAAAAAGTTCTAGAGTAAGGTTTTTTTTTGTTTTTTATTTTTTTTTTAATAATTTTCAGTGGGGGAGGGGAGAATTTTGAAAATCAATCTACAAGCTCAGCTTTCTCATGTTTACGTAACATACGAGAGAAGATACTTAAAAAAAAAAAAAGTAATATCATACCTATCAAATCATATTTTGCATAAAATGACGAAAAAAAAGTAGGACCTTTTCTGGAATGAATAATGTTCAGGAGAAGGAGTAGTTTGTAATAACGGAATCAATTAATAAAGATGATTTGATTCTGATTCCGATTATTCGTAGAGATAACTTTTCTATCCTCCTTTGTTTGGTTTTGTATATTTTATGCCATTAATCAATGAGAAAAAAATGTGTCCAAAATAACACTATTAACACAAGCTCTTGCTGTTATTATTTTATTAAAATTAATAAACAAAATGAATATTGTTAAAATATTATTATTAACATATTAAAGCGCCGGGATCATCCGGAGTCCTGCTTTATCCTTCTCATGTAAGGGAGGCAAGCTCCATTAGGAGTTCCACAAGCGGAATGTAAATAGGAATGCATATGTTTTATTTTGTCTTTGTTTTATTTTGCTCTGATGTATTATTTGTTATTATTTAATCTATATATCTGTAATCATAGTCTGAATGTAACTTTCCGAACTCTATTACCATTATCTGTCATTTATATGGCGAAATATAATATTTCATTACAAAATAAAATGTCATAGCAAAAAGTTTTAGATTTTTAATTAGGTAAGTAGGTAATAAGTAATTAGGTAGGTAAACGATACAAAAAAGTAGAACAGTGGTAAATTATAAATAAACAACTGGTAATTCATAATCAAAATAAACTGGCTGATAATTCATAATATTGAATTGAACACAACGAATCGTAAAAAACTCATCTTCCTTAAAATGATTAGTATGTGCTATGAGAAATAGTAAACACATCATAATTGAAATATTTTGCATAACTAAAAAAATAATGGTACTCACTACATTTTATGTATTATTGTAATGTTAGTTAAAAACTGTAATGTATAAAAAATATCTGGATAAAGTTAAATAATCTGCAATAAAATCAAATATAGTTTGTCAGTCATCACTACTAGAAGATACGTACTATACACTTTAATTTAAACGAAACCTTTTGCATTAGGTGGCATCAAACATAACTGAAAAGGAACGGCTATAGGGTTGGAAGATTCGGTTATATTATTTTTCTGAGAGAATTTTAAAATCATTTTATATAGAGAGTTTTGTTTACCTCCTTTATTTGGTATGCTGAGATATATGTTTGATTTAATGATAAGTCCATTTCAAGGAGTATTGAAAAATAATTCATTATATTGTTTTTCGTTACTCCACGGCTCTACTGTACGAATAGGAATCTTTCAATATTAGTTACATTCGCAGTTATATTTATTATATAACTTTTCTTAAAAACAGACTAAACTAATATTTTCAATAATCATTATTATTTTTTCGATTTTCTCAAGAACGATCCGAAACGATTTCAATTAAATTTGCTTTATCATTGTGAAACTAAATGATATTTTATATAAGGTATTATATTATCCTCATTGAAATAGTTTAATTGTGGTTAAATGCCGATTTTTTTCCCCCAATAATTTTGTTTATTCATTTTATGTTGAAATAACTAACCGTTTTATATTATTAACAGTGATAAGAAATGTATAAATATGGAGTATGAAAGAATTGGATAATTAACTAAAGGAAAAAAAAAATAGA
Source organism: Halyomorpha halys (assembly GCF_000696795.3). Taxonomy (NCBI): domain Eukaryota; kingdom Metazoa; phylum Arthropoda; class Insecta; order Hemiptera; family Pentatomidae; genus Halyomorpha; species Halyomorpha halys. The sequence continues at coordinate 223,011 of NW_027105826.1, forward strand.
GAAATAGGAACAGCAGTTTTGAGATTGAAAATCGGAGACAGCCGCCAGTGCCCGATCTCTCTTGATCGCAATTCACAAGCTCTATGTTTTTTTTTATATTTCGTCAAACTGTTGTATTCACAGCAAGAATAAAGTTTGTATTCGTTATTATCACCTCGAGAAACCCTTAAATAAAAATTTTTATAGCAACAGAAAAATAAAAATTATTTTAGAAATTTTCGCCTTCCAGAGTGGTAAATGACATTTTGAGATAAGCTTAACGCAACAAATTTTTAGTTTTTTCAGTTATTTTATTTATTAATTTTTTTTTCCAAGAACTATATAAAAGAAAGTCCTACTCCATGAGCCTATGTCCTTGTAGCATCATTACATTTATATTATTTTATTATATCATTATACATTACATTTCATCTGAAAGGCGATCGCCATCCCTTCATTCAATCGCTTATGCATCAGAAATTATAAATAACAAACCGATAAATATAGGTTTCGGAGATGACTGGGCCGAGAGTGAAAGGAAGAGCCGATCTAGCTAAGAGTGAGTCCGAAAGTTAAATTCCATTCTGAATGAAGTTGCTCAACATCGGTTCTTGATGCGTGGATCAACCCCTTATGAAACTAATTCATCGAAGTATGTGCAAAGTTACAAGGGTTCTAGGCCTGCCATGGGTTTCGGAAGGCACGGAGTGTCTGCCATTTGTTTCTCGTCTAGAAAAATGAGTGAGTAGATACAAGTTTAAGTTTCTCCCGGAACAGGGGAGGGGGAGTAAGATAAGAATGAAGAGAGGAAACCGAGCCATGGAGTAAGTCCACCTATCAATACAATTCAACTATCATCATCAGCCTCATTCAATCATAGACCCATTATCCAAAATTAACTAACACACCTGTTGTTTCAGCCACCCCCTACTTCAACTGTATTTATGAAATAGATTTTTCGTATAAATTAATTATGTTTTAATTATTACAATTTCATACAGTCCACTAAAATCAAGCCCGCGATTCAAAAGTGAAAAAGTGCCTGGCATTAGGTTGAAGGCACACTGTATACAACCTCCATTACTCAGCTTCGTAAACAGTTGTCTTTGAGATTCAATATTGATCAATATATCTGAAAATCGACTGTCAGTAAATAGTATATTTCTAATATGTTAGCAAAAAGAGAAAACTGCTTCCATAAAACAGGTAGTGCTATTAAAGGCCAGGTTTAGATGATATTATTTTTTTTTTTTATCATTGTTATCTTTTTAATGAGTGACTAAAATACACAGTCATATGGAAAGATTTATTTATAGTATTAGAATATGGCGTTCTGAATCATTTCTGTTCAGTATTTCTGAGGATTTCATTATCTTTCAAATAAGTGGCTATCATTATCCCGAAGATGTATAATTTTATTAAAACATCAATAATTTTTTTCCCGACAACCCCTTATGGTATTATGTTATTGGCAATCAGCCTTTTTTACATTTATTTCGCCTTTTATTATTTTCTATAAACGTATTGCCTACAGGCCATTTTCATTTTCTCATGACTCATTTATTCATCTTCATTGTTTATTCATTCAGCTTAACTGTACATCTACAATTTTCTGACTTACAGTTTTCATCGTTATTTATTTTTCACGGTTTTTATACAGTTTTAAGTTATTTTATAATTTTACTCCATAAACCTTTAGTTTTATTTTTTTTCTACCTTATTTATTTTATCTAAACGATCTTTCATAATACGTTATACATGGTGGTAACTATTTCCGCTTGGTTTAACATATTTTTGTGCTTGTGTGCCCAGTATCTACTAGGGATGGGATATCGAAAGCAAAATATCGATATCGATATCCATATCGATATCTGATAGCAATATCGATATCGATATTATATCGGCACTAAAATATCGATATTTTAAAATATCGAAATATCGATATCGAAAATTTAACGAATTGAAGTAATAATAATTAAAAAATGATAACATAGCATGACATAGGAAGACTTGTTTTATGTCATACCTATTCAATCAAAA
>NW_027105827.1:0-21159 GCF_000696795.3 Halyomorpha halys
TTATGGGTCATGTAATCAAATGATAGCTTCTAATTGGCTGCCTAATGACCACGTGACTTATCACATGTTTAAGGTTAGGAAGTAAAAAATTAAATTCAAATCTCCCGCCAAAGGTCACGTTATCATTAATTATGTCGAACTAAATTTGAATTTTAATCTCCCGCCATGGGGTCACGTAACCAAATACTAGCCTCCCATTGGCTGTCTAATGATGAGGTAACCGACCACGTGAGTGGTTAAGTGTAGGTCGAAGTAAAAATTTAAATTCAACCCCCCCCATAGGTCACGTGACCAGTGGTTAAGGCTGGTTCGAGGCCATGGTCCAAAGTCCAAGGACACGAGAGTGGTTAAGGCTGGTTCGAGGCTAGGGTCCAAGGACAAGTGGTTAAGGCTGGTTTGAGGCTAGGGTCCAAAGTCCAAAAAGGCTCATTGAGGTGGGCCAGAACCGGTCTTTTATCCCTACCTGTCCTTTCTAAGAATATTCAACCATTAGTCAAAAATATAGTATTAGTTTTTGTTTATACTTATATTATTATATTGTGGTAATATGTTTTTTTTTAAATATGGCCGCTTTGAAATTTAATAAGAAAGATAATCTTGGCCAATTACTTACATTATAGTATCATTGAAAAAAAAAAGGTTTTTATAAACAATATTTATCCTAATATTCTATATTGATAATAAAAAAATGTCTCAATTCTGCTTTCTATATATCTGTTAGATCCCAGTTCTGTGGTGCGGACGGAATTTTTTTTATTTGATTTTTGGATTCTACATATTTTGAAAGGTTGATTCTAAAATTTTGAGAGAGGGTTAATCTTATTTTTTTTTCATCGGCGATTACAAAAGCCCATTATCGAAAATTATAAATCAAAAGGGTTGAAACTTCAATTCACATCTTCAGGACTCACTTAATACTGTTTAATTTAAACCCTTCATTATATCGCTGTTGTTTCCTATTTCTAAGAATCCTTGCGAAGATTACGACTGGTTGTAAATAAACAATATAGTTTTGGTCGTTTGTTTGAGCAGCAGCACAACTTGAACGCTCACTTTTATAATATCTGTCATTTTACTGAACATTCAACCTGAATCATTAATCAGGGTAGGACTCGGGCAGGGAAAAACTTTAAATCGATATGAATTGTACTGAAATTCATGAATTTGTAATTTTTCTTTTTGTTCAAATTACTGAAAAAATAGTTTTTCTATAAACTTAGAGACTTGGACAAAATAGTCATCTTAACACATCCCAAATATTTTATGATTATAGTCAATAAAAAATAATTAAAATGATATTTCCTTATATTCATTTCTACAGGAGGTTTTAATAACGAAACCTCTCATTGTTTTAGCCGTGACATTTTTGGAAAACATGGTCCATTATCATACGTTAGTTCAAATATCCAAATAAATTGCAATGAAAAGCGAGTAGACGTAATTATAAAAGTCTCCCATAAAAATATAATATCGATATCGAATCTCAGCCTTCAAGAATTATCGGAAATAACAGAAATAATGTTTATTTCGCAGAAGTGGATTCCTTAGCACTCTTAATTTTCTTTGGGATGTAACAAGAAGGTTTTTAATATTTTCTCCTTAACAGCTCTAACGATTTTGATTGATCTCACCATGTCAATGTAGAATGAAATGGTCTTTAATATCAGCTAGGTCCTGTCCTCATTGAAATTGTCTCAGAGGGCTTAAAAAAATCTTTTCTTGAAGTACTTTTAATTTCGTTTATTTAAAAAAATAAACAGTTCTCATTGTTAGCATTGATAAACAATTGGTAAATACAAAATATTGAAGAATATTATGAATAATATGAATATTATGACTAAAGGAGGAAAAAAAAAGAAAATTAAATAAATCCGATTCAAACGGGAAATGCCGAGATGGCACGATCTTTCGCGATTGCATTACGGCTTGTTATGTTTTGTTGAACTGTTAGCATTCCCTAAGAAACAAAATTTATATTCATTATTTTCACCTCGATTAATTCTGAAATACGAATTTTTATTTTATTTCTTAATTTTATTTTAGTACACATTACAAAAGACTGATCTACATGACTGTAATAAGGCCAATCTGGACATATGGAGTTGAGCTTTGGGGCTCCACTAAACCTTCGAATTCCTCTCATATTCAATCCTTACAATCCAAAATCCTTCGTAAAATCCTCAATGCTCCTTACTTTGTCACAAATAAAATTATACATAAAGACCTTAATGTTCCCTATGTAACCGATCTAGGCCGAACCAGATATCACTCCTTCCATTATAAACTCTCTAACCGCTGAAACCCCCCTAGTGTCTAATCTTGCATCCTCTTCCATTCCTGACAATCCTCCAAGGCGTCTGAAAAGAATATGGCCACGAGACCAGCTAATGTAAAATGTCATTAGAGTGCTACCATTGGGTAGTTTCTCTACACGCCTGTAACACTCCAATTTAACTTAGATCAGATTGACTGAATGTATTATAATGTACAGTTGTAAATAGCAATAAATAAATATTAAAAAAAAAAAATAATTATTTTAGTAATAGAAAGCATATTTTCATTTTTCTAAAAAAAGGAACCTTTTTTTTTATATTTTAAGGAATTCAACAAAATGCGTTTTTCATAAACATAAACTGAAAACTTACGATACGTCTGATAAAGTACAGCGATTGAACAAAAAAAAAAATGTTTTCTCAATAATTCAATAAAAGTCACTAGCATAAAAAATGGTTTATTTATCTACCACAGCAGCACTTATCCGGAATTTCGCGTTAATCGTTACAGTATTGGCTACATTATTTCTGATAAACTAGGCCCTACTGTATGAGAAAATCAAAGTAAATCTTAGAGTTAATGTAGTAGTAGTTTACTTAGCTAATACTGATAAAAAATTAAGTTTTTTTTTTCACAAAATAACCTCTAATTATTTATTTGTTTTTGCGATAGTGAGATGCTGTTGAACCCGTAGAGGTTGGGTTGGTGTGGAGAAGGGGAGGGGGTGCTTGCTCTGGCCCGAGGCGCCGGCCAGTCCGGTCTGCATCGTACCGCAGCCTTAGCATCTCCATTCTCCATCATACAACAGATAGGCAACTTTCTTTCATCAGAGATTAATTTCTGATATTATTTATTCACTAGTTGACTCTCCCAAAAATTTCGCACGAACCATCAGATTTTATAAATGAAGGGTTTTAGGTCCTGAGATTGCCACAAAGCGATCAAATAGAGAAGACTCAGTAAAACCATACATAATATATTTCATGTACTAATGTATTTTAATTAAGGATATCAAAAAAAAAAAAAGATCCTGACACAACTAGTAATTTTATAACTATTTGGTTGAATAGTGGTAATATTATAGTATAAAATTATAAACAACCTAGCTGACTCGGCAATGCTTCGTTATTGCTATATTTGAGGATGTATACAGATTTAATGAACACAATTAATAGTTTGATTTATATTATTGTATTTAATTAAATTAAACATATATGTATACTTTATTATTATGATTTGGCAACATAAATTGAACCAATATATAGCATAACATTCGTTTTTAGCATCATTGACCAAAGATACCACCATTCTCTTTCATATATATAGATAATGCGATAAGACAGTAACTATGGTAACATATTTGGTAACAACTAACTTCGCTGTGTAATCGTTAATACTAGTCTCATTATTTAATATATATATATATTATATGTACAGGCTACATGAAATACGTTCGAGGCTACTAGTCCTTTTTCCGAAAAGTTAATTTTCAGAAACCACCGTATCTAATTTGTTACTTAAAGAAGTTTCAATGCAATATCATGATTTTTAGAGTGGTTGAAGTTACACAATATAAGAAGGTTTACACATCTTTCCCGTAGAATGGTTAAATGTTGCTTCAGTTTGAACTTTATTTCTTGTTTTTTAGAAGAACGTTGTACGTATAGACATAGATCGTAGTGTTAGAAAAAACATGTGATTAGTTGCAATTGTCTGATTTTAATAAGTGGAATTATTAATTAATTTCTTCGAAAAGAAGAAATGTGAATGTTATCAATAAAAATCCGGAAAACTTGTAGAGAAAGAGTTTAAAGCTGTAAGAAAATATTGTTTAAAGAGAATTTTTCAAGACTAGAACAATATTATTTCTTAATATACGAAATTAATACGACCTCTAATAAATCGTTGACAGCTTTATGAGATACGTTGGGAATAATTTTATTCAAAATGAACAGAGTTGTTGAGAAAAGCTGGTCCATCATCTATCTTAAAAGTACCATAATATTGCATTGTCACCTTGTATATGAGTTTGTGCCAAATTATAGCTTAACAGGATAATCGAAAGTATGCTAAAATTCAACTAAAAAATTTATGGTAATGAAAGTACACTAAATATTATATATATGTTGATAGCATTTTCTAGACTGTTATATATATATTTTTTTTGTGGAAATTGAGGCTCAGTCAATAAGACAACTATATTGAGGCGACGTTTCGCATCTTTATTATTTGCATTGTTATGCCCTGCAATAAATAATAAAGATTTTTAGAACAAATAATTTCTTCATAGGAGACGTGAAGTTGAGAGAAAAGTAAAACTCCACATTTTAAATGCTATTTACCTTCCAACCCTACTATACGGAAGTGAGAGCTGGGTCCTTATAGACAGATTGAGGAACAGAAACACCGCCTCAGAAATGAAATACCTCAGGGAAATAGCCGGCCGAACGCGAAGGGAACACTTCAGGAAGAACAGTATAAGGGAGGAGCTAGGGGTGAAACAACTAACTGAAATTCTTGAGAAGAAGCAGTTGAAGTGATTCGGATATATCCGAATGGATGTAGACCATACACAAATTCTTTGAAGCTTGACCAATTGGCAAAAGACCAAGAGGAAAGCCAAGGATGTGGCTAGACTAGGAGAGGAAAGAGGAAAGCAGTTAGATTCCATGAGGGCATTGGCAAGAGACCGGGACAGATGGAGAGCTTGGAACGAGGCAGCTCCACGCTGAGAGGTACTGAGGAAGAAGGGCAAGAAGAAGAATTTCTTCAACTAATTATTACAATACTACATTATTATTTGAGAGTATTTATTATCATCAGTAAGGCGATATTCGTAAAGAACCTTCACTTGCGATTTATAACATGGTTTTCCAACCAACCACTTTTTTCCAGGACCTTTTTCTGCCGCTGCTATTATTAAAAATATCGTTAGACCATATTGTAAGATTGCAATTAATATTGAAATTTCCGAGTAATATTATTTGATTCCTAAGCGATATAAAAAAAAAAGCTAAAGCAATGACAAATGTTGTCAGAAGATAATGCAATATCAAAATATGATAAGGGTGATTAAATTTTAAAACGTCATATTGTCTATCAGAAGTAAAGATTATTTATATCAGACATTAGAAATTGTTTAGGAAGATAAAAAAGAGAGTTAGCAAACCAACTACTATAAAAAAAAGGGCATATCTTTGCATGAGGCATTTTTGTTTTGTTTTTTTATCGTATTATATGCGTCCAAAGATTTTTAATAGAGCTAAGATAGTACATTAAAACCATCTTTACTCAGAAATATTAATTAATAGATAAAATAACAAATGGGAAAAAAATAAAACTTAAATTTAAGCAAAATAACATCTTATACACATTAATTCATAAAATATTCACATTCAGACTGGGGAACTTCGAACCGATCTTGCACCCCTGTTTTGAAGGAAAAGAAGGCCTCCGGAAGATCTCGGCCCTTCTCCCGCCCTTCTCAAACGATTTCGATAGATGATTTAGTGCTTTTAGAACTAAAATAAAAAGGTTTTGTGAAAACAATTAGAGTTGCCGGTTTTGAGGAAATCTTAAGTAAGCAATTATTTTTAAATTTCATGACTTGGTAGTTCTTTATAACTCTCTACCCATAAACTAAATGTTGTAAATAGTGTATCAAGGTTTCTTCAGTAGTCATTTCAGCATTATAACACTACATAATCTCCGTGGAGCAGTTCCATAGAGTTTACTCTTAACGTTTATTAAGTATACTAAATATAATATTGACAGTGACTATTATCCTGTGTATATCTTTTTGAAATAATATTTGCTAATTCTTGCCACTAAAAAACTGTTCAACAATCCAAATAAAAAATTATTATTATATCTTTTTAAAGTTTATATCTTCTACCGGAAGAGTTTGATTTCTAATTAGATCTCGTGAATGAAATGGCACTCTTCCTTGTTTTAATTATCTTATTTTATATTTTTCTGATTCTTGCCACGAAAAAACTTCTCAAAAATTCAAATAAAACAAACGTTTTAAATGGCAGTTTTGAATTATTATTAATGAAATAGCACTCTACATTGTTTTAATTATCTTATTTTATTTCATTAAAAAATGTTTCGGGGTTGTCACCTCATCATCAGGTATCTACAACAAGTTCTCAAATTCATCCTGTCCATGCAAACTTTGATAAATGTATCACAATTTCTTTTTTAAAATTTAAAATAATTGTGATTATTTACTTAGTTCATAATATATTTGTTATCAATAGTAAAGATAACCTGGTTTCAGATCTCCTTTTTTTTGGTATGTTGGCATTGTTGGATTATTAATATTTATATTATTGACAACAATATATTATTGTTAACAATATAGACTAATAAGGAGAACACAAAATGTAATTTTAAAAGATGTTTAATCAGGTAATTGTTTTAAACTAAAAAAAAAAAATTATATATTTATGAAGTGTTGCATACATAGGATGAATTTGTGAATTTGTTGTAGATGGGGTGACAACCCCGAAACATTTTTTAATGAAATAAAATAAAATAAATAAAACAAGGAATCATTCACAAGATCTAATAAAAAAAAAATCTTTGTATTCCACTGATTTAACTTCCTATACTAACTAAAGAAAGAACCTATAGTGTGAGTAATCGTATTATAAACGAATAAAAATATTAAATTAAAAATTGCGGATGACAATTGTCTGATAAAATAGCTGTTTAAAATTATATATAGAGAGAGTGAATTTTCCTTCTTGAGCTTGAATTCCTCCCAGAAGGTCCTTCCTAAACCCGTTTTGCCTGTTTTCCCAAAATGAGGAATTCTTAGACTACTACAACAAGGGAATATTTAGTACTTTAAGCTGTGACAACTCTACAATAATAAATGATAATTTTAAATAACATTTTCAACTACTAATAATTAACTATACTATTTTATTACATTAAAACAATCAATGAGCCATTGTTGGAATATCTTGCCTCAACCATGGTTTTGTAATATACTTTTTTTTTTGGCTTCAAGATTTTTTTATTAAATCAAGCGTTCGTTTTTATCTTCATTATTTTATTTGTGTCAAAAGGTTAAAGTTTTGTGCTAATTTCTATTTCGAAGAAAAACTCTCGATTACTTTTCACCTCTTTATTTAATTCTCGGTGACGCTTCGGGCATTTGTCCATCATCTGGTCCAATCTATAATTATATTACGAAAATAGATCTTATAACACACTGTATAACTTTTACTATATCAAAAGAGAAATATAATAATTAATATATTTTTTTGCAATTATCTTGAATTATCCTGTATTCCTTATCATCCCTGTAATGCAATTTTGAATTATATTGTTTCAATTTTCAAATTATACCTTATATTTATAGATACCTACCTTCTTGTCAGTCTCTATTATTCGACCTGTTGCAATTTTATTTCTTTGAGAAGGTTTTGTCTAGTTTCACCCCCCCTTTTTTTTTGGACACACTGATTGTTGTATGATATCCATTTTGTTAAGTATGCCAACATAATCTTGTTCTATTACTTTTATATCTGATTTGAAATTGAATACATTTTTAATATTTTTAAATATGTTTATTGATTTTACATGCTTTGTGCTTTTATTATTCGATGCTATATTTCAAATTTCTAATTTTTCAAAATAATTATGATTACTCAGTATATTATGTTTTTTTAGATATATATTATGTTTTTCTAGAGGTTTAGCTTTTATATTTTTGGGGATTTTATATTTCATTTATGTTATTTGATTCTATTATGTAGATTTTGTGGCGTTTTTGCATTATTTACAATTAATTGTATATATTAAATCTTTTTTGTTACCTGTCTTTATTATATCTTTCTTATTTGTTATGTGTTTTTCCAGTTTATTATCATTATATAAACAGAATTTCATATCTGTGTATCCATATTTTTTAACTTTTTTAATTAATTAATTTTATTGATATTATTTTTTTAAAATGGTATTATGTTTTCGAGTTTGATGACCTGATAACCAAGTTGGGGAGAGGGTCTCAGAGTGCTTGGTTAAGAAAGTTATGGGTTCGATTACCATCTGAGTCAGTCAATAGTTGTATCGTGGTAGCACCGAGAAAATAATCTGGACATTTACACTCTGGGGCTGTATACGACTTGAACACAAAGAAAAAAAAGAAATTTCTACTGTCGGATTAATAAAATCTTTATAACATTACAAAAAGAAATTATATTATCATACTACTGTTTAATAATATTAATATAGGAAAATATAATCAAATTATTAAATTAATCAGTAACAGTAAATAGGAGTTGCCGATGAATCGATGTTCCGAGATAAGTATCGATTACATTGTGGACATCAGCTGGGGAACAACAAAACAACAAACAACAGGATGTACTGATTTTGAATTTGTATGTACAAAGAAGGGCAGATAAAGAGCGTGCCATTTTGATCCTGATCGTTTAACTTCCACAATGACTCACAAATTTTTTTTTCCGGTAGAATAATAAGATAGGCCGGTTTCACCCAGTTATAGCAGGTCCGCTTCGGTACCTGTTACTCCAGTCAACACTTAAACTCATAACTGCCAATGATGAATTATTTATATTATATATTTATTATTAAAAATTTAAAAAATAATTTTTTGGAAATTATTATAAGGCTGATTTACACCAGCTTTATTTGGTACTATAAAATAGAATTGTAAACACAAGACAATAGCCTTCATATGGGACTTTTTCTTAATAAATTAAGAAAAAAAAAACTTTATCAAATATCACTTGTACTCAAATAAATTTTCAAATTAATAAATCTTTAAAACATTTTAAAAATCATTGGTAAAGTAAAAAGGTAGATATATAGGTTACCTCATTAACGTAAAGCAGCAACTGAAGCGTAAGGATAATCACGTGTGATGAAAAGTAGATTGTATATGGCAACAGGAGTCGGTCAGTTCAGTGGTTAAGTATCGACGAAAGATCATGCCAAAACTAAATTTCTATCCAAAACATTATTGCTTTATATGTGGTGGTCGATGTCAGCAAGAATTAATTTCTCCTTTTTACCCAGAGGTGAAACCATCACATCCACATACTAGTACAGTGATATTGACATAATGCATCAAAAACTTGTCAAAAGCAACCTGGATTGGTAAGTTGGAAGGGATCTTTTTATTTATTTATTTATTAATATTTAGAACAGTACATTATAATATATTTAGTAAATTTTATCTCAGTTAAAATGGAGTGATACAGGCGTGTTGAGAAACTATCCATTGGTAGCACTCTAATGACGTTTTACATTAGCAGGTCTCATGGCCATCTTCTTTTCAGGAGCCTCGGAGGGTTGTCAGGAATAGAAGAGGAAGCAAGGTTAGAAACTAGTGGGTTTGAGTGATTAGGTGAATAAGGAGTTTATAATGGAAGGAATGATAGCTAATTCGGGCCAAATCGGTTACATATTGAGCATTAAAGTATATAAATATGATTTTGTTTGTGACAAAGTAAGGAGCATGGAGGATTTTACGAAGGATTTTGAATTGTAAGGATTGGAATTGGAACGAGAGGAATTCTAAGGTTTAGTGGAGCTCCAAAGCTCAACTCCGTATGTCCAGATTGGCCTTATTACAGTTATGTAGATCAGTCTTTTGTAATGAATTAGAAGATTAGACCGTTTGTCCAGCAAGTGCTGTAATAGTCGAAATCGACGTTGCAGTTTCCTGTCTTTTCAGTCTTGTGTGAGGATTCCAGGTTAGTCGTTTGTCCAGATGTAGTCCATGGTAGCAGACCTGTTCGATAGGGGTAAGATCAACATTATTAAAGTAGAGTGTAGGGCAGTCGGTAGGTTTACGACGAAGAGTAAAGGTGAGGAAGGGATGTATACTCTTACACAAAAGGGTAGCTAGAGTGGACCTCGGGGACCAACCTCTATTTTACAAATAAAACAATTGCTCATTTAATTTTACTACTCGTTGCTCAAATTGAAAGGAGTCGGCCTACCAGACAATATTGATCAATAGCAAATAATTACAAACTTAAAAAATGGAAGATAGCAATCATTGATGCAGATGACCTTTTTCATTTCTTCTATTTTTTCGCAAAATGCGTTCTTCAGTTAAACTCAATTTTTTACGACCCATTTTTATTAGCCCACCTTATAAGTAAAATAAAATATTGCACGATGATCACTTTAAAAAATTTTTATATAACAGAGAGAAATGAAATGAAAATGAAAAATAATCTTTATTCTAGGGCAAAATACTCCTTGAACAAAAGCATTGGTCATAAATAATTGCTTTCGGTCTTGCGTGTAGTCTTCGTATGTAAATTAGTTTAATTCCTAATAATCAAATTAATCATATTTAAATTTTACATTTAATGGGATGAATGAGATTTAATGAGATCAAGAAATAGCTGACGGTTAAAGGAAGCTAGAGAAGAGATATTACGGATGAAAATATATTAGGAATTACTAAAGGAGGAAGGACAAGAAAGGATATGCCAAAGAATTTGGTTCTATGTGATGGAATATAAATATTGATTAGTTGTGTTTTCGTGTTCAAGGAGTAGATAGAGGAACACAAAGTAAGGAGTTGAGTAATGAACTCAACTAACAGGAAGGTTTATTATTTCTTAGGGATTGGAATAGGAATGAATCATGGAAATATTACCGTCAGGGAGGATAATAAATCCCAAACAGCTTCAGATATGCCTGCGTCTGGGAACTCCATAAATAAATCTTATAAAGCAATTCAAAGAAGCATTCATTTTTCTTCAAGTTCATCATTGAGTCCTCCATAAACCAGAAACGTCATTGTCAAATTGGGGAAAACAAGTAACTGATTTATAAAGGGTAATTGTTTTGTAAAGGCAAGGATTGGCAAAATCTACGGGACTGAGGAGAATAATCGATTTTCTTGATATTTTGGATGCATGATTACTCCAGGATAAGGGTAGGTCGAAGTTGTCTCTGGGGTTTTAGTTAAATTTTGTTTACTATTATACTAAGGGTATTCATGGTCTTTAGTTTAATATATTAAAGCGTGTAAAATGGAAAAACTTATGTTAAATGGAGAAATATTTCCTTCTTTTACCATATTAAAACGATATAACATATTGTTGAGAGTCTATTAATAGGTCTTAGGAGTTAAATGGAGAATGACGTCATGCCACAGACCAGTTGAGTTCGTCACCACTTTATTTGTTGTGTTAGGGCACTTGCTGTAGTTTGTGTTAGTAATCTTTTGGATGTTTTAAGAACTAATAAATCATGCATGACAATAATTATAATAATGTAATGACAGTTGTCAAATAGCTCATCTTGATTGTCTTCCTCACAAATCAACAAAGCACTCAGTAGCCAAACTTTCACACAACTTCTACTTTTCACTTACCTTAGGTATGCTGTAATAAATTACTTTAATCAAAACTTAGAAGTAAACAATAATATAAAGTTTAGGAAAGAAAGGTTATAAAACAAGTTGCTCAAAAAATAACTTTAAATAGAGCTGCTCACAATCCTACACTTATAACATTTAACAAAGTAAAAAAAAATTACATTTAATACAACATCATGAATAAATCTAATTAAGAGAGAACTAGATTTAGTTATATAGGTTAATAATAGAAGGAAAAATGAATAATTTTATAAAAAATAAGGAAGAAGGGAAAATTAAAAAGATACGACAAAAAAATAAAAATATTAAAGAACTAAAATTAAAAAAAAAAATCATGTACTAAAATTATGTATTTAAATATTTAATCTCTATGCATATGATTTATAAGATTAATAAGCAGTTATCCAAGTAGATTTAGGATGTTGGGCGGCACTGCTTTCTGAATAAAGTGTTTTACTCTGGAATAGGATTGTTAAGGAAAAGAAAAAAAAGGTAATAAAAAAGAGAATGTAAGAAAGGTTTAGTGCTGATGAGGATAGCTTTTTATTCCAATTTCAATATAGTGGCTGAATAAACTAAGATTTGGTGAAAGTTTGAATTAAGCGTAATCTATCTGAAAAACGAACGAGTTTACAGAAATAAGAGTTTTTAAATTGAATTTATCATTGTTGGTCTACTTATTTATTAGCTCTTATGGTTTACTTACTGATTTATAAAAAAATCAGGTCCAAACACAACTGAGATTTGGGACTTTTAAATTGCAAAAACAAGGATTATTAGTCTTTTAATACAAAACAGCTTTGCTTTTGGGATTTTAAAGAAACTGTCATGGCCTACCTGATGCGATATGTCAAATGGAAGGATTGTGTCTGTATAAAAACGATTCTTATTATAAGATATAGCTAAAAATATATTTAATTTAATATGTTATTATATCTGGATAAAATATCTCCCGATGACAGCGGGCGCCCTCTGCCACCTGTTGGCCAACCTTGGCCTATATAGTGCTTAAATACTTGTAATTCATTTCATGGATATTTTATGAATTTTATAGATTTTTGTAAAAGGTTTCGTCATCGCCGTTTAAATGTTTAAATATTTGAAAATATACAGATCTGGCGTATTCACTCATGGAGCTTGTTTTACCGCTTTGGATCTATACTATGGTCTAGTACTAAATGATTTTGATTTATCTTACCCATTATTTCATTTAAAAAATATTCTATATATAACATAACAACTTCTGCTAACATTAGTAACTATAAAAAATTATCTTTCGTTTTAGAGAGGTAGATTAGAACATGGACTAGAGAGAGAGAAATACTTTATTTATTTATCTATGTTGCACACAGCATACTTATCAATCCGTTATCGGACATATATACATTACACATACATGGTATAATCGCCAAGTATATAGTACAAGAGCCAGGAAGAAAAAAAAAATAGTTACTTTGAAAACTATGTATAATTACTATTCAAAATTGATGAGTCTGCCAAGGGGAATAAAAATGGCGGCTGTTCCAAAACGTTAAAAACATCAATTTTTCATTCAGAGCCTTACCTTTAAAACTACCAACAATACTTGAAAACTTAGGAGAAAAATTTTTCAAGTAGAGTAAATTTGCCCTATTAAATATCATATTAATAGTAGTAGTAAATATTAGCCCTAATAGTAACTAGTAACCCGAACTATTTACGTTCAATAGTTCCCGAGATATAGCTTTTTAAAAAGGAATATTTCATAAATATTTACTGAAAGATTAGTATTTAGTGAATTTATTTTGACAAATCTATATCTCAGGAACTATGTGACTTATAGATGCCCATGAGCACTCAAATTAAAGCTAGTAGCTAATGTGCTATAAAGTAGTATCTGAAGTTTATCTTCATAGGAGTAATAGTCTTCATGATATTTGCTAAAATAAATTGATTTATTGTTGTTCATACAATAAATTTGATTTATGAAAAACTTTATTTCAGAAACCATAAGACGTGCAGATGTCTGCTAGCACTCAAATAAAGCTAGTTAAATATACTATAAAATAGTTTATAACGTTTATGCTTGTAGTTTTTATGATATTTGACAAAATAAATTCACAAAATATTAATTAGTTGTTCGGATAAAATGTTTGATTTTGGAAAAATATATATCTGTAGCCATAAGACGCACATATGTCTGCCTGCACTCAAAATAAAGGAAATTTAACTTACTATAAAGTAGTTTATGCCTCGTATCTTAGGGGTAGTATTTTTTATGATATTCACATATGAATTTTGCTCATTAAAATTTGTCGAAACAACTATAAATCAATTTATTTTAGCAAATAAAATGAAAACTACTACTTCCACAAAGATAAACTTTATAAAGTACTTTATAGTCCATTAAACTAGCTTTAATTTGATTGCTGATGAGATATATATTTCTCAAACTAAATTTACTAACTACTGATATTGCAGTACATTCTGTACAACATTTTTATAAAGTGTTGCTTTTTTAAAAAGGTGTATCTCGGGATTTATTGAACGTTAATAGCTCTATTATGGCTCATATTTTAGTAAGTTTACTCTACTTAGATGATGTTTTCTTAGCTTTTCTAGTGTTGTGGGTTTTTTTGAATATATAGATCTCGGAATGAAAAATTTATGTTATTTAACGTTATGAAACAGCCGCCATTTAATATTCATCGTACCTATATTTGGCAGGCTCATCAATTTTGACTAGTAATTATACATAATTTGTATTATAGTAATCAAAAATTGGGGTGAGATAACTGCCTTTTTTTACACTATAATATTTACTTTTCCTTCATCCAAAATTGTGTAATTTGTCTGTAACATCTGATTATCCAATGGCTGGCGACTGAAAGGTGCCGGTCGAGTTAGAAGTAAAGAGTGTTAGTAATGAGCAAAATGAAAACCAAGTGGGATGACAACATCTCCTTCAACATATGCCGTAGGGTTCAAGGACTGATGCATTACTTCAGGCAAAGTATCACTTAAACGGTTAGTCAAGTCAAGTCTCATTTTAATAATAATGGAGACTTTTAGTATTGATGTAATGATAAAACAAATATAAACTGATCATTAAATATTTTAAACCTTTGTTAACATATCTGTTTACGGAGGTGAGGAACTTGAAACAATATACTTTTTTTGTAGATGTGAGATCCATTTTGACATTGTTTACTTCTTTTTAGCTATTACTACCACTAACATCATTTAGGCCAACTACTCGGTGATTGTAGAGAGAACGTGACTTTCAATTTAAACTCATATGTATATTTTATATTTTATACTATATTTTAATGTCAATTATACATAAAACCATACTTATATATATTTATACAAACAATACTATTAAATCAGCCGCCCAGGAGAGGTATAGTTCATCTAACTAATTTGTGCAAATCCTGCCTAGCTTGAAATACTACCCTGAGGGATGGAAATTCCTAGAACAGCTCTCCACTATATCGAGATCATTAGACTCAAAGGGTTGAGCGAAGCGGTATACCCCAGGGGTCTGTGCTGTCTCAAGTAATTATCTAAGTTTACAAAGCTGAAACTTTAGGAGCTAAATGTGTCAGGGCTACTATAATGGCTTACTCCGAAGATATAGCCTACAGTAGTTTAATGATTGCGGGTCAACAGGAGGACGAGAAGGTTTGTACGGAAATCATCAAGAAACTGGAAGGGCTGAATATTACCGTTAATCCAAAGAAGACCGACTATATTATTTTCTCCTTCCAGAAAAACAAGCACTTAAAGGTCCTTAACATTGTTACCATATAGATAAGGAGCGAGAACAAACTCGCAGGCATAGTAGGGGAAGGTAATTGTCATTCTTGACACTAGGTTACCTCTTAAAAATTAAATTAAAATCTGTATCGCTGCGAACCATGTAGGGTCAGGGGTTCAGTACTTTGTAAAGAAGTACTGTTGATAAACCAACGGTTGTTCAAGGAGGTGATTTGGTCAGAATCACGCTCGACCGCCAGATTTTTACCCATTTAAGGGGACCCAATTTAAGAGGCTGAGTAGACACCAGGAGGGCTCCAGAACCCAAAGGAGTTAACTCACGGCTACAGTGTAACAGAAAACAATTTTCTACCCAGCCAGATTCGATCTCGGGTCCTTGAAGTTTATAGCCATGCGCTTTACCCCGTGGCCATCGCGCTCACACTGACTAACCACTGCCATATGAAAATCAAGCGGCTTACAGGCTTAATCAACTGCTAACATCTCCTGACCGTTCTCTTCGCTTCAAATTACTGATTTATAAAAGTATACTTTGGCCAACCATGCTTTACAGAGCACCTATCTTGTCTCACATAGCACCCACAACAGCGAAGAAACTCCAACAATTTCAGAGTGAAAACTGACTTGATCCATACGTTACGTAGGCTGTAAACAGTGAAGGAAAAAGACACATAAGCATTCATCTGAGGACTAACTTACTACTGACATCAAGACCAGTGTTCTGGTGAGCCCCCTCATCAGGCAGCAGACACAATCTCTTTTCTTAATCCATATTCGTTACATCTCTTTCCTCAGTTCCCTTTTCAAATGCAGTAAAATAGCATTTCCATTTCCACCCTGATATCAAACCCATTGGGTTTAGTAATAAAAGATATGTTCATTACAAAAGTATCTAGTTCTATCTATTATTATTATTAAATTAATAATTTCAAATTACAATTGAGAATTCTACAGCAATGAGAAGTTAGCTCGATACAACAAAATTTTGGATAGTTGAAACAAAAACTATTGTCGTGGCTGTATAATTTGTTTGTAAATAAACCCAATTGTTAAAGTGGATTCCAGTATAAATTCTTATTGCATTCCTTCTATAAAAATTTTCTAATTAACATAATAATGACCGTGTAGTGAATATGGATATGAAACTGCATTAATTAGTCCATATTTAAAAATACTCAAAGTCAACCCACTATCTATCTGCCTATCTTCTACACCTTGACAGCAAAATTGAAGTACTATTATAATCCACAGTGGAATACTTGAAGCTACTATCACATACCTATGGTCTTCGAGTAATTGTGGCCGCAAAGTGAAATATACGGGGACACTTTATATTATGTATATTGATTATAGATTTTTGAGTTTAAAAAAAACTATAAGTACCTAAAACCACTGAGAAATATTCTTTAATATTTGTGTGAATTAAAGGACGAATAGTAAAACAAACTCTTATTTTTCAAATAAATTACACACTTGCAATATTGGCATTATTTTACTGGTTATTATTTATAGCAATAAAATAAAATATTTGTCGCAAAGGGGAGAACAATAGAATACTATATATTTGTAAGAAAATATAGGCTACATGGAATATATGGAAAATTATATATAGGATTTGAGCGGAAAATCCCACACGGACCGATTAGTACAAGAGCCCAAGAGGAGAAAAAGGCAGTTATCTCACCCCAATTTCTTAACTACTAACTTACTAAAAAAACTACTACCCCTATGAACATAAGTGTCAAAAACTACTTTATGGTAAGTTAATTTTTCTTTATTTTGAGTGCTGGCAGACATCAAACATTTTATACGAACAACTAGAAATTAACATTTTGTAAGTTTACTTTGTCAAATATTATAAAAGCTACTACTCCTACAAAGATAAACATTATTAACTATTTCATAGCAAATTTAACAAGCTTTAATTCGAGTGCATACAGACATCTGTACGTCCTATGGTTTCTGAAATTAAGTTTTTCAAAAACTAAACTTGTTGTTTGAACCACTATAAATCAATTTATTTTAGGAAATATCATGAAAACTACTATTCTTACGAAGGTAAAGGTCATAAATTACTTTATAGTCCATTAAACTAGCTTTAATTTGAGTGCTAATAGACATCTATGCGTTACATAGCTCCTGAGATACAAATTTCTCAAAACAAATTAACTAACTACTAATCTTTCAGTACATTTTTAAGAAATGTTGCTTTTTAAAAAGCTATATCTCGAGAACTATTGAACGTAAATAGCGCTATTATGGCTCATATTTCAGCAAATTTACTCTTCTTTAAACAATGTTCTCTTAGGTTTTCAGGTGCTGTTGGTAGTTTTTAATATATCGAGCTCTGAATGAAAAAATTAATGTTTTATAAAGTTTTGAAACAACCGCAATTTTTTTATTCCTCTTATACTTGCCAAACTCATAAGTTTTGACTAGTAACTAATTATACATAGGTTTCATTAAAGTAATCAAAAACTGGGGTGAAATGACCGCCTTTTTTACTTCCCGGGGTTTTGGTATAAATCCCACACGGACCTATTGGCGTTTTTTTTAAGATTTCCATCTCAAATCGTGAAAAAAAAAATAAAATTCATATCAACAACTTTACAAAATCATGAAAATGATAGCGATTTATAGATAGATACTAAGTAGGATAGATAAAATGTTTAATAGACACAGATTAGATTGTGTTCGGGAGTAAGCGGATACTAGTAAAAAAAGTTTTTTCGTTTTTCCACAACGATCATTTTCATCACAAGTGAAAATCATGATAATTTATATCATAATCACATTCACATTTTATATTAAAGTCCAGTATCTTCTAAGAAGTTGCATGTATAGCTTATCATTCTTGTCAATTCTTCATATGGCATTTAGTGTAGAGACTACCTTGAAAGTTTCCCCTGAAATCAATAGACATAAATGACTATGGAAGCTATATCATACTTTAACTTATGAGTATGGAAAATGGAGACAAATCAATGCATAACCAAAAATGGACTAAAATCTGAATATTTATCTTTTTATATTTAATTTTAAAGATTCTAGTTGCATTAAGAAACTGTTCTTTGTATTGCAATCTTACAAAAATATTAAACAATATTCTTATTTATTGCAGTTGTGATATTGTAAACAAGATGGCGTCCTCGGAATTTGTTTTATCCAATAATCAGATTAACACGAAAGATATGAATTATTTATGTTTTGAATGATTTTACTTCTTCTCGTTACTGCAGAGCCCAGATTCAGAATGTTATTAACGTTATTACGTACCAGCTATTCCATTTCTAAACCAAGAACTCATAGCCACTTCTCTTACTAAGCATACATTTTGTAAATGTAACAATTTTATGAACAATATTTCTGTTGTAGTTCTAAGCACTGATTAATGAATAGATGTGCCACTTTGTCGGAAACAATCATTTAATTGTTTTAATAGAATTTTTATTTAGTGAAATCTATAGTTATTCTTACAAGTCCCTACATACAGGATACTACGTCCCCTTCTTCAGCTTTCAATCTACCCTAGTGTTATTGGGTGAGTCAAAATTATCAGAATAAAATTTTAATTTAACAACTAACAATTACCATAAAACAAGGCTTTGGGTCAAATGCGTGGAAATATTATCATTATCTGGAAATTTAAATAAAAAAAACAAAACTAATTCGATATCCAAATGTTGGCGAATTGAATTACCCTCAATACATTATATTTAAGGATGCTTCATTCTGCAAAATACTTCAGAAGAAGTTTCGGGAGCATTTTGATTTATTGTTCATCAAAATTGTGAATAAAATATTAAAGGTTCCACATAGTGAAGAATAATTTGGAGTAAATTATAAAAAAATGACTTACCTATAATCAATTATTGTTAGTTGAAAAAGGATTAACGGCTGTAAAACGTCTATGTCAACTGCACCGGTTAAATATAATCGTATAATATAATAATATAATATTGGGGTGGATGAAGTGAACGGGTGGATATCGAACGGTTCACTAAAAAAAGTATTATCATACTCATCTATTGCCAAGTGTCTCATGGGTCGACCAAAACGTAGCTTAGAAGATTTTTTCAGGACTGACCTTGAAGATTTTGGTTAGAGGGAAGTTCGTTGGCGAAGTGGTTCCATCTCTGGGTCCATTAATAATCCAGGGTTGGTGGAGGTTGTTGCGGTTGATAAAGAACATCCAAATCGGATATGGTCGAGAGATTAAACATATAGATTAATTCATTACTACTATTTATAATTTATTAATGATCGAATTTTGGTCTTTTTCCAAAAAAAAAAAAAAGAAAAAAAGTCCCTCACTATGTATTATTTATGTATATTATCATTTAATTTCAACTCATATTTAATAGTTTTTTTATGCATATCCTATTATTATCTTACTTTAATATTATTTTATATTTTTTCATTTTCAAAAGTAACCTCATTTGTGAACCGTCAATTTCTCCTTCTTCCCTGCCTTGTTGATAGATAGCTTTCTACCTCCTCAAACTTTTTCTTTTCTTGCTTTCCTTCATTCTGTTAGGTGGGTGTCCTTTTTTGTTCTTTAATTTTCTGTTTTCTTGACCTTTATTTTGTTCTTATTTCTCTTATTATTCGTCTTTTAGAGCATTCTATATTTTTTATATTACTCTTTTATCAATTTTTTTATTTCCCTTTTCGCTATATTGCCTAATACTTGTTTTTATTTCTTGTTTATTTATAATTATCTCTGTTCATCTTATTTTATTTTCTTCGTTCATTTTTATATAAACCTTCACATATTTTACATCATTTTTAAACACGCCAGAGTTTACTTTATGTTATCTAATTCTCTTATTCCATCTCTTAATTTTAATTGTTTGTGTCTATTTTAGCCCTGATAAAGCCTTGCAAAATGGGGCGAAACTTTGTTTGGGTTAATACATCCAATTAATCATATTAATAAGTGAATTAATCTAATCGGTAGTTAACACAAAAATAGACGAATGGGTTATATATTGTTAAAAAATTAAAATTAATTATTAATATTTAACTCCAAATACATATCCAGAATATAAAATTTCATTTTTTCTATGTTATATGTATATTTATATTTTGTAAAATAATATTTAAATTTATTATATTTTCTGTACTTTAGATATATTGGATCAAATCCTATATGAGTTAAATGGCCGACAAAAATTCCAGATCCTATACATCCAGTTATTAACTCTACATTTATAATTGCTATGGCGAATTTTATGTTTGAATCTTAACGTTATGTATTTTATACCTTTTAATTTAAAATATTATCTCATATCATTTATATTGTTATATTCTAACAAAATATGCATATTTATAATTATTATCTCTAAACTAAAAATTCATTGTTTTTGTAATATGCACCTCGTTGGATCATGTTTTTCCCTACGAACTCACCAATGTATTTAAGTAAATTTCCAAGGACAGATAAGTTTATTTCCGTTATAGATTTTTAAAAATTAAGTTATTATTAATTTTTACGTTTTAGCTTTCAAGGATTGGCAGTTTATACTTATAATAAATATCGTTCTATAATAAAATAATCATATTCTATTGTATAATTAAATGTTACAACATAATATTATTTCGAGCTTCAATTGTTGACGGGATCTAATTGAATAATGTGAGCCATTCCTTAGATTTATTTATTGATAGATATTACAATCTGCCACACAGTTGTGGGCAATAGGTAATATTGATAAATGATCTCATACATACTAAAATAAAAA
>NW_027105827.1:21649-23825 GCF_000696795.3 Halyomorpha halys
CCAAAGGATTAGGATGGTTGGAAAGGTTTATATGGAATAATGTGAGCCATTAAATTTGAAAATCGGTCAAGCCGTTCGTTCAAAAAAAAGACTAAGATTACTGCTGATAAGGATTTTGACATAGTAATTATTAGTAGTAGTAATCGATAATAATACCAGTTGCTTTATGTTTTTATTAGTCGATATCCCTTTGTATTATAGTCAGCAGATTATAAATCAATCGAATATAGATGATTTCTCTCTTATGATTTTTCCCCGAAATACGAAGATGAATTGAACGGAGAGAGACATCTAGGCCGGGCTGTGGGTTGCAGAAGTAATTGTATAAAGAGTAATCGGGCTGAATAAACAGCTCGCCTTCATTAAACTGCACAACGCCTTCGCAATTCGTGTCTTCTCTGGCTACGACAAAATACTATCATCCTGGCTTGTTCTCGATACTGGTTATCGGGTATCATACACAATCAGTACCTAATCGAGGATAGCGAGACTTAAGTAAAGCCTATGATAGCATAAGTGAGTAAAAGTAATATTAATTTGTAATCTGGGAAGCGAT
This sequence comes from Halyomorpha halys, assembly GCF_000696795.3. Lineage (NCBI taxonomy): Eukaryota > Metazoa > Arthropoda > Insecta > Hemiptera > Pentatomidae > Halyomorpha > Halyomorpha halys. Next base: position 22,206 of record NW_027105827.1, read on the forward strand.
CAAAAACTTCAAAATACTGTTCAAAACGACTAAGATTGAAAAAAAAAAATAACACTCTCTCTGAACATTTTGAACATGGGTAGAATAGTGAGCAACCGCACGTAAGTTCAGATTTTTCTCCGCCATGTCCAATAGTACAAAAGCCCATTAGAAAAAAAAAAAAAAGTTTGCTATTTCAACATAATTTTTTATTACTTTAATGAAAACTACTTATAATTACTAGTCAAAATGGTGAGTCTGCCAAGTATAATTAGAGGGAATGCAAAATGGTGCCTGTTTCAAAATGCAAAAAAAAAAAAATATTTTCATTCAAAGCTCCATATCTTTGAAACTACCTACAACCAAACACGAAAACCTAATAGAACATCATTTAAAGTTGTAAATTTGCTAAAATATACCCCGTAATAGTGCTGTTTACGATCTTTAGTTCCATAGATAAAGTTTTTTTTTAAATCAACATTTTATAAAAATATACTGACAAATCAGGAGTTAGTGAATTTATTGTGGGAAATTTATATTTCAGGAACCACCAGTCGTACAGATGTCTTTTAGCACTCAAATTAAAGCTAGTTTAATTCTAGACTATGAAGTAGTTTATAGCGTTTATTTTCGTAGGAGTAGTAGATTTTATGATATTTGCTAAAATAAATTAACAAGATGATGATTTATAGTTGTTTGGACAAAACTGGAAAATAACCAAAAATGGACGTACAAATGTCTGCAAAATACAGCTATTTGAATGTACTGTTACGTAGTCTATAACGTTTATCTTCGTAGGATTAGTAATTTTCCAAAGTAAATTCACAAAATGTTGATTTCTAGTTGTTCTGACAAAAATGTAGATCTATGAAAAATTATATCTAGGAGCCATTGGGCGTACAGATGTCTGCCAGCAATAAAATTAAAGATAGATTATTATACTATAAAGTAGTTTATCACATTAATTAATATATGAATATACATTTTGCATTTAACTTTTGTTCGAACAACTAGAAATCATCAATTTGTGAATTTAATTTAGCAAATATGAAAACTGCTATCTCAACGAAGATAGACTTCATAAACTACTTTATAGTACATTAAACGAGCTTTAATTTAAGTGATAATAGACTTCGGCTGGTTCCTGAAATATAGATTTCCCACTATAAATTCACTAAGTAATGATTTTTCAATACATTTAGTGTTGCATTTAAAAACAAAAAACTATATTTCGGAAACTAAGTGTTCTATTAGAGATAATATTTTATTATATTTACTCTACTTTAAATGATGTTCTATGAGTTTTCTAGTGTTGTTTGTGGTTTCAAAGATAAGGAGCTTCGAAAAAATATTATTTGTTTTTTAATATTTTGAATTTGATCGAGTCTGGCACCCAGGACTGCTATACAAGATCCGTAAATTTCTACCCCCCACATACTGCCTCATTATCCGTTCTTATCTCTCCGACAGATTATTTCAAGTAAATCACAACGGCGCTTATTCATCCCTATTCCGTCAGTCTGCTGGTGTACCTCAGGGTAGTATCCTTGGTCCTATCCTTTATACAGTTTTCACAGCTGACATCCCAATCCATCCTAACACTATCCTCACCACGTATGCCAATGACACATGTCTATTGTC
>NW_027105827.1:24950-25429 GCF_000696795.3 Halyomorpha halys
TATAAGGCCTATCCGGACATACGGAGTTGAGCTTTGGGGCTCCACTATACCATCAAATTCCTCCAGAATCCAATCCTTACAGTCCAAAATCCTTCCTTAAGGCTTTTTACTATGTCACAAATCAAGTCATCCATCAGGACCTCAATGTTCCATATGTTGCTGATTTGGCCAGAACCAGATACCGTTCCTTCCATGATAAACTTCTCAACCACCCAATACCACTTGTTTCTAACTTGGCTTCTCCTTCATTACCTAATAATCCTCCTAGGCGTCTGAAAAGAAGATGGCCTCGAGATCTTCTCCTCTAGAAATGTTATTGGAGTTATATCAGTGGGTAGATTCTCCACATGTTTGTATCATGTCACTATGTCACCTACAGCAAACTGTATACAGTTGTAAATAACAATAAATAAATTATTACAAAAATTATTAAAGCTACTCCACCGGAAGTAGTAGAACAATCGCTCCTCCTTTCATTA
>NW_027105827.1:31224-47370 GCF_000696795.3 Halyomorpha halys
ATATATTTGTATACAGTTGTAAATAACAATAAATAAATTATTAAAAAAAAAAATATTTTGAAATAGCCTCCATTTTTATTTCCTTTAAGTTTACTTGGAAGACTTATCAATTTTGACTAGTAACTATACGTAGTTTTCATTAAATTAATTAAAAATTGGGGTGAAATAACTTTATTTTTTCTTCTCTTGGGCTCTTATACTAAGATTAAGTAAGTGGTTACTTTATATAGACGAGTTATCCAAAGCTGGAGTAAATAAAAAATATTAATTTTTATTTAATACTGATCGAATAATAACAGTACTAAAAAAACATATCCCTCATAGAATAGTACATACATATGAAATATGTAATCCCTGTTAGTTGATGTTTACAAATTTATACTAAAATTATTTTTAAAATTCACCATACACAAAGGGAACTGAATTAAAAATGTTTTTTTTTATGATGACAATAGCAAGTTGGAACTCACTTTAACCTCAAGTTCGATTAAAAGAAGAACGAATTGCTGTCATGAGTAATCCAAAATTGTTTTCTCATTCGTCAAGACTGCAATAGATTGCTAACTTAATTATTTGAACTATTGATGATAATTTATAAATAGATTTTCGAACAGTAAAATATTGCTACCAACTTTAAAGAACGGAACTATTTACTATCGATGGTTTTCTCATTAGTTCAGCAGGGTGGAGGTGACTGCGATTCATATCAAGATGTGACAGGATGGATCCTCACACGTTTGTCATCAACCGTAAGGGTGTCGTTTTATATTAACAATACCAGATAGAACTAGGAGCTTCTTGGAAGGCAACAGCTAGGCCTTCGGGGATATTGCGATATTGGCGGAAAATATTATTTTGGACTCTCTGGGGATCATACATCACCACCTGCATGGGAAGTAGTTTGGAAATTATTCATTGTTTTATTTCTTTTAGTATGCCGACCCGATAATTTGTGTGCTTTAACTTATTTATTCATTCAAGTATTTCTTTTAATCAACTTTTTATTATATTTTCTTTTTAATCTATATATTGGTTTTGTTTTTGTAAAATGCATTCATTTATTTGTTTTTCTGTAAACTGATCTACTGCTGTGACTATTATTTCTCTGGTTTGATTTCACATTGCTGTCTAATGATGTATTTATTTAACGGATCACTGGAGAGGATCTCAGAGAGTGAATTTGTCATTTAAATGAAATAAACTCAAACCCCCTAGTTTCTAATCTTGCATCCTCTTCCATTCCTGACAATTCTACGAGGCGCCTGAAAAGAAGATGGCCACGAGACCAGCTAATGTAAAATGTCATTAGAGTGCTACCAATGGGTAGTTTCTCTGCACGCCTGTAACACTCCAATTTAACTTAGATCAGATTTACTAAATGTATTATAATGTAAATAAATATTTAAAAAAAATGAAATAAAAATTGTGAAATGGAAAGAAATAGTGTAATGGGAAGAACAAAAAAAAAAAAAGGGAAAAAAATCAAAGTATTAGTATTTAGTGTGTAGACTGGAATTGATTGTAAAAGGAAATTGTGGGGGAAAAAAATAAATTGTTTTCTTTCTTTTTATTATATCATCCAAATATATGTATTGTATATATGTCTGATCATGGATTGATTAGTATGCTGTGTAATGTAGCAACCCAATGTGTTTGGGCAACATGGCTAAATAAAGCATTTCTCTCTGGTTAGTAATATAATTGTTAGGAATTAATAAAATATTACAAATCGTTGGAAGGATTGAACGGTTGGCTACCACACCTAGTATATAGTATATATACATGCATATTGCATATAGATATATACTTATACGTATGTATATGTATTTATACAACCATTTCATTCGATAATTTATCTATGAAAGTATCTAGTAATCGAAAAGAGTGGATTCATTAAGTTTCCTGAACTAAGAAATACTGTAATTACAAAAGGCCCATCTGAATTAATACTTAGAGCTAATTATTTTAATAAAGAAATTAAAATTGATTTTATTTTGAAGGAATGTCCACCGGTAATCACGATGGGAGATTTTTTTTTAAGAAACTCGACTAATAAAAAATAAACAATAACAGCTGACACGACAGGAAGGAGCGGGCAAAGAAGACGGATGAAGGAACCCAATGCTATTAATAAGTTTTCGGGGCAACAGGCAGTGATAAACGATATAGCTCCTCTAACTGCCGTATCCAAATTTACGTCAATGGCGGAAAATGGTGGGATTTTACAGTCTAAATGGATCGGAAGGCACTTTGTATTACATTTCATATTTTTCCTTATCATAATGAAATCACATTTCTAATACGATTATTTATATTTTCTATTCTTATTACGTTAATAATATTTTTCATTTGTTATCTTATTTAAAATATAGCTACTTATTGACCTCCTAAAGGCAGCGTATAATTTAAAATCCAAATCGTGACATATAGAGCGTGACGTGGGTGCGGCATGCGACAGCCATCTCTAATCTACACGGCGCTTTATAAAGTTAACCATTTCAATAACCCTAATTAAACTTCAAAGTTCACTAAGCCACTTATCAAAATTATTATATGTGCGTGTGTGCGTATATATTTGTTAAAAAGAAAAAGATAACTGAACTAAAAAAAAAATAAAAAGAAAAGAATAATGTTAACATTTATTTTAATTATTTCAGCTGCTAATAAGAATTACTATATATATTTTTCTTATTTACTATTTATTTATATTGATTGTATTAAAAAAATAACTTTAATTGTAATAATACAATGTTTACAAATAAAGCAGCTTATTAAAATATATTTTTGGACAAATATTTTTCTCGAAATTGTTAAAAGTTAAACTCGTTTTTTGTTTTGAACACCTTCAAGTGATGAATGACATAGGATGCGCATGTTAAAACAAAAGAAAACATTTTAAACGAAGTAGGTCATCCTCTTCATTTCAAATTTTCGAAACTTTAAATCGGTAAAAGATTGTTTACATACAAATACCTGCTTAAAGCAAATGTAAAAAAAAAAACCCTGGAGATTCAGATTATCAAAAAAGACTCACAAAAACCACAATCATCTATTGATTTCAATTGATTTGATACAGTGATATTGAAATTTATAAGTAATTCATTTAATAAATTCTCAGATTATTTTCCTGCTTGTGAGGTAAATAACGAAACCGATCAATGCGAGGAGAGATGAGTTTGTTTGTTTGTTTGTTTGTTAGTTTTGAAAGGACGTTTAACAGCCTGGACATCAACGCCCGTTGGTTGTTGGCTTTGGTAAGGCCTAGTTGTTTTAGTCATAGCTTTGGTATGGTGTACTGATCCGCACCAATTATAATTAAATTTGTGGAAATTATAATTTGTTTAATAATCGTTACGATATTGGAAAGGATGGTGAAAAGCAGATAACTGACTTCTAATTTTAAAAATAAGGCAAGTTAAATAGATAATTATAATAATTAAAGGAGAGATGAGTGTCTCACCATAAGTACTACAAGTTTTTCTTTAAATTACATACGGGAACAAAGTAAGGAAAATCCTGTAAGTAGATTAGATTTTTTTTTTTGTATATGGTTGGTATGAGTTATTATTTAAAGAAAATAAAATGTTTTAATGAAAGTAATATGGTCCGGGTGCGGTCAAAAAAACTCAAATAGTAGAACTATACTATTTTAATGAGCCAACGTTTCGCCCCACTTTGCAGGGCTTCTTCAGGGCTAAAAAAGATACAAACACACAGGGCTTTTTAGCCCTGAAGAAGGCCTGCAACGTGGGGCGAAACGTTGGCTCATTAAAATAGTGTAGTTCTACTATTTGAGTTTTTTTGACCGCACCCGGACCATATTCCTTTCATCTTTACACACGGTCAATCAATAATCTTCCAAAATGTTTTAACAGAGACATTAAATAAAAAATAGTGAATATAATATTTTATTGCTTATTTTTAATCATCATGGAACCTTTAAAGATAGAAATCAATGTTACCTGAAAGTGTCTACTTCATTTTTTTGACTTTTTATTTCCAATGCATATGTTAGTGATTTAAAAAAAATAAATCTATACCGCTACAACCCATGGAGGGATACAGTGCTTTGTAAGGAAGTACTGTTACTAGACCTATACTTATAATTTTTACCCAATTAAGTTAAATTAAATCGATCAATATTTAAAAAGCGCCTGAAATTGAAAAACGGCATGAAACCCCCCACTCTCGCCCTCTATGTAATCTATTAAATGTCTAAAATATATTAGTACTGAAGGAGGAAATCAATTTATTCTTCTTATTTAGTCAATTTCATTCTTCGAACGTTACGTAAGAATTTCGATGTTTGGAAATTGATGGACATTTCGCCTGTAAAGGACATCAGTCAATTGCAGGCAACCCAAGAAATATAATAATTCAATACTTTGCAGGCTTATCGAATGATGGAGGTAACCTACTACAATCCTATTCCCGAAATTCACGTTAATTTATACATTTATATATATTTATTTATTCGTGTATGTTTTACAAACCAGCCGGAATAGCCCCTCCCTATTCCTAGTACACTCACGGCAGACTCATGCCATCTTCGATAACACCGCCTTCAGCGGACCCGGCAGCTTATCTTATAATGCCACACTGGCAATCCAAGATATTTATTTGCCTGTGTATATACATTTCATTCTGTCTGTATATATTTAATTTGTTGTTTAATTTTTTTCTAGGAGGTCAGAAAAAAAAAGAAAAAAAAATATATATGTTTTACAAGTATTACATACAAATTGAATACTCGATTAAAATCCAAACTTTTGGAATTAAGAACCTTAGTGATGGAGCTCATGTGGTATAGCTTTAATTATTATCCCTTATTATTCCTTTTACCTCTATATTTTAATAATATTTCTCTTACTATGTAAAACAAGATTTGAAACAAAATTTGAACATCAAAAAACAACTAAGCCGGATCTCTTTGCCATAACACTTTCTCACTAATGAAACCTTCGAAAATCCTTATTGATTGTTCCACTGGTTAGTTGGGAATTTGGCGAACCAATCCTGAAGGGTTACCTTGGAGTTAAGGCTCCCCTCCCCCCCAATCACTAATTAGATTTATTACATTATTTGTATAATTTTATATTAATTGTTATTATTTCATTGGGTTTCCACAAATGTGCTATTTGTAATCGTAATTGAGTTGAACAGTAACAAAACCCGTTAAGTTCCTTCTATTTTTTAAAAATAAAATCAAAAAACTTTTGTAGACCTTATTTTTCGAGTCAACTGCTTGTAAAATGCCAACTTTTAATACTATAAAATGCTACTTCTGAATCTCATTTTATCTGTACTTAGATATAAGTATGAATGGATAACAGAGACTAAGAAATAATATGTACAATACTTCTATTTACAACTGGTCCCACTGAATGTCCTCCGACAACTCTATTAGACTCTCTTCTACACTCAGTAGTCAGAATGCGGTGACATACTCTTCACTTATCTGGGATGCCGGAAGCTGGAGGAATAATAGGTATCCTTCAGGAGGGGTTTGATGAAGAAGTATGGGTCACACACTATTCTACATTTGAGATCTATACTTAAGATTGCCAAGTACGAGGGTAAGTCAATTATTATCCGCAATATAGTTATACAATTTTATTGTAATCAATTAGGAAACTTATAAGTACATCATTTTTCAACATAGTTCACTTGGTCCATCGTTACTTACTTTACTATTATTTTGTATCTGCTTAATGTAACGTCATTTGTTAACCGTCAAATCCCCCCACTCCTCTACCCGCTTGATACCAGGGCCCTGTTTCATAATGTAAGCTAATAGTATTAGTTCATAATACAAGTATACAAACTACTTAGTACTGATATTAATACTTATTTTTTTCATAATAGGGATGACTATTAGTGATATTACAGGAATTAAAAAATACTAAAGTACAAATTACTATTGTACAAGTCAGTGTAATTAGATTAAGATAAATCTACAAGACTAATAGTATTAGTTTGTACTTTATTATGAAACAGGGCCCTGGCATATCCACCTCCAGCTCATTCTTTAGCTTTCCTTCATCCTAAAAGATGAGTCTTTTTTTTGTCCTATTCATTATTTTATTCTTATTTTCCTTATTTCTTGTCTTTTAGTGTGTACTGTATTTTTAGATTTCACTTTTATTTATTTTTTTTATTTCTTATTATTTCAATTATTTTTTAAATTTATGTTCTCTTCTCTAAAAATTTTTCTGTAGTTAGTATCTTTTTTAGCCCTAATGAAGCCCCGCAGAGTGGTGCGAAACGTTGGCTCACAATAATTAGTTATTGACCATACCTTATTCCTTTTATAAAAAAAAAAATAAACTAAAGCTAGGTATTGCGGAATAATTAAGCTGACCTTTTTCATTCGAATTTATCAATTTTTAATGAGCTTATAAGTTATTTAAGAAAATAAATAATTTATAAGAAAATATTAATAATAATTGGTTTAAGGTTTACACATTTCAAACGAATAAAAGTGTTTGTACATATATATGAACATAGGCGCCTACGCAAGGAAAGGAGATTAGGAAGTTTAAAATATGTGGTCCCTGAATGTTTTATTAATGTGGACTGATAATCTCTGCTTCATCTCGATATCTCATCATCATTTACTTAAAACTAACCCGTACAAAGGCTACATAAATAGTACAGGTAATAGTGAGGTCACCAAAAATAATTAAATTTAATTAATAATCATAATATAAAATAGTAAGGAAAATATTTTTTTTTTTTATTGTCTTTTGATTATCTACATATTGCAAAACTATTCATTCAGAACAGTATTTGCGCTATGTAAAAATCTGATCAGTGAGTTCATAGATATATGTAAGCCTCAGGATTTCCTCTCACCGGTAATACTGTTATACTGTCCAATCAATTATAAACCCTATCTAATATCTCCTCAATACTGTCACCCAAGTATATACAAATAAATTTATAATTAATAAAACTTATTTAAAAAAAAAAAATTACAATGTTATAGAATCATTTAATATTACAGCTTGTAAAAGTTATTAATCTTATAATTTGTTAAATTATTTCAATCAGATTTAGGGAGCAGACAGAACAAGAGACAGAGAAGTTATGTTGCGTGAAGAATGAACGACCTGGTTGGAGTGCCCCATTGTTGAAAGTTTCATTGCTTACAGGTCGATTACTGGCGGCGTCTTGTGGGAATTGGCTGTAAATATTTAACTCCAAGCCGCCCTACATTATGTCAGCTGGGCGCGTATTACATTTCTTATTACTTTTTTTCACAAGTCTATTATGAAAAAAATAAATAAAATATACCAACTCATTGTGATTTGTAGAATATCTGATTGTCCACGCAACAAACTTATTCAGTTAATCAAAACCCAGCCTTTATTATGTAGATACCAATCGTTGGATTTTATAATTTCATGTCATTTTAAACGATTTATTCTATGATAAGTCATCATGTCGTACATCAAGAATGAAAGGGGAACAACCCCATAAATATCGTTTTGATCATAACGCAATGGACAATATGAAAGTTTTGCCTCTGTCTAGGTTTATTTACATTGACTTATATATAGAAGTATTACGATGGTGTATTCGAGTTTTCGACGTAAATAAACATTCTGAGGTACCCTCAGAATAATGATCGAGTCTCGCGAAATAGTCTGTGTGAACAACCTAGCTCAAAAACGAAGATACTTACGAAACAGAAATTACAAATTTAAGGCTGGTAAATAAACGGGGTGGGGGCTCTAACGATTTTGATTAAACTCGATATATTCATGAACAATCAAGTGATCTCAGTGTTATTTTCATTTGAGTAGTCTTACAGGGTTTCAACGCTGAATTTATGAAATAGGCGAAAGCTCCCGATCTCATTTCACAGTACACATTTTTTCCATCTTTTGTAAAAATTTGTTTTAAAATGTACAAGGATTTATGTCATATCAAGGTGGTAAGTGAAAGTTGTGCGCTCTGATTTTTCCTAGATAACTTTAGGTTGACTCTCTCTCTCATTCTCCACATTTTGTTGCAATCACTTAGGGAAACAAACAAGGTCATGTATAAGGAGGATGATTTGATTTTTTTTTCAAAGAAACACTCTACTTTTCCTTTTACGTTACACAGCACCTTCATCCATTTAAACTATATTTCAATTCTACTAAATGAAGATACATTTAATGTAATTAAAATTTACTTTATAAATTACGCTTAGTTTGTTTCCGACTCATTCACTCATATTATTGTTGTTATATTATTATTACTTATATTAAATAATGACTTTTTACGTCCAATAGAGTCATGAAAATTGAATTGCCATTCTGATCTCTATGAGACCGGCACTGGTGGTTGAGTTAGAATCGTGCACAGCGGGTGAACTTGTACTCTATAATGCAGTGCCTCCATTTATCACAGCCTCCTCTTAGCTGAACAAAGCATTAAAAGCTTACAAGAAATTTCGATGTGGTTAAATAAAGTAAAGATTTCTTAATGAAATAAGTTCGAAAAATATTACTTAGCTTTGCACCATCAAAAAAACATCATTACACCTAATTTTAAAATCAAGCTATATTGTAATTACAAGGAAATAATTTATGGGCATGAACATTGTTTCATTTTATTGATATGAAATATGGTGGATCATCTAACATATAATTTTTAATTATGTCTTTATTATATTCGGTAGAATTGGTGTATGTTTAATTCTTAAAAGCTGAAATACCATACATTCCTTGAGATCGCCATGAAATAATTTTCAAAACACCTGAAGCTAGATTCGAACCTAAGCATTTTGTTCTTAAAAATTGACCTATACAGAATGCTGCAAGTTGTCTATGTCCGATTTCATCTGAAAAGGATCTGTTGGGGGATTAGGATACGCTATGCTTTTTGAGTGAGCGTAGCAAGCGGAAGTTGACGGCTATGTTCTTATGAAAGCAATAATAATAGTACTATAAGTAGGAATTTTTAATTTCTCGCCCCTGGAGCTTGTTTGTAGAGAAGTATAAACAATTTTCAATTAAAGTGTAATATACCACACGTTAATTTCTCTTGTTTATCCTTCATAATTTATTTATAGAGTATTATTAAATGATTTGTTTATGATAGACTTTAACCCATCTATAAAGCACAGGTTCTTCTGGTCATTTCTGATATACAGGTAGGAGGGAGGTTATTTATTGGATCTATTTTAACTATGTGGGATAGGGGTCAAGTTTTCATTTCTTTGAACCATCACTCAAATACCAGATTCGAACCGGTGCTGCAATAGTCGCGTGTTAGTCAAACTTTGCGCTCTTACTCACTCGGTTATAAACTGTCCTCAGCGCTTCCCAATCAATAGAAGTCTGCCTTGTGCGGCTCACCCCTCTCCAAAGTGAGGGATAACAAATTGAATCCAAAAATTGTGGTTTAAAATACTTCAAACTACTCGTAGTATAGGTAAGATGCTCGAAAAGGTAGCGGCCACCTCGGCAGTTCTGAAAAATGAGCAAGTAACATTTGGACGTAACAGTTATAATCACTCACAGCCACTGCGGTGGGTAGCATCAGCGGAAGTCTACCTTAAGTTATTCCACAAATGTATATTAGAAGTTTTCTTTTTTTTCTTTCTGTAATATTTTGAGAAAGTAGCATTTGCTGGCAGCAGCCACTTTAGGAACCGCTATTCTGTAGTTATTTCCAAACTGTACGCTTTTTGCTGCATGCGGTATTGTGCGTATTTTGTCGCACAGGGAATTTAAGTTTTAAACTCCTAAAATCCGACAATAGCATGCTCAATCGCAGGCGTAAGTCGTTCCTTTCGCTACAAGTCAGAATGTCACCTCCATCCAAAAAAAGATTTAAATTATTATGAAGATTAGGTAAATTTCGGCATTGAAAACAATTTGAATAAGATTTATTAGAATTCTTTTTGATTTAGTTTTTTTTAAATCTATATTAAGCTCTTTGCTTCATACAAACAATTTGATACTTTGATTAGTGGTTCAATAACCTATTTTTACAGTTATATGTACTTCATATTTTGCAATTAAACATTGTTCCGGAAAATATCCATGTTATGGAATCTCAATTTGTTATTTATCCTATGTTTTTCTATTCATTAATTTAATATTTTTAAGAAAGTTTACAATTTTTCCTTACAATCAACGATAATTCGAGAAGCTTTGAGTCTGATAAAGCAGCTACTAGACAATTAACGAATTATTTACAAAATTTTGATAATTTTTTAAAAATAAATAAATCAATATATGCATAATTTAGGGATTTTCCCATAATATGATCAATAAAATTATTGAACGGAATATTAGATTGAATGTTTAAGTTTTAAGAACTTAAGTATTTGTTTCAGAACAGAATAAAGTCTTGAATTAAGAATATTTTTGGGGATCTTGGAAATTTGGTTTTATCCCTTCCTGTATAAAGGCATGCCATATGCGGTCTGTGTTTAAATAAATTTGGTTTATGAACTAACTTAAAGGTCAATTTTTATTATTATCTTACTACATCCTTGGACTGATAGTCTTATTTGTAACCTTCTGGCTCTCGTAACCTACTCAACCACACTAAGATGGCTAACTTTATTTTTAAAGAAGGTAAACATTATTGTTTTAAATAATTTTCATAATTTTACTATGATTAATATTGGGTTGTTATTTTATAGGACTACTTGGTGTGAAATGGATTCCAAGATTTGAGAGTGTAAGATTCAGGCGTGTAAATGTACAAAGACCTAGACCTCCTCATTATCTAAGAGCTAAATATGAAGCCTTAGTTAAACCAATATATAAGGAGGATACTTCTTATCTACCTCCTACTGTAAAATGTATGAAAAATCAAGAACTTGAAAAAAATACAATAGATATTGTGAGTTATCTTGTATTGTGTAGGCACTTGGTATCATAATATAATATGATTATTTTCTTTATTTTTGTTATTAATTAAATTATTTATTTATATCCATGTTTCAGTAATGATGAAAGAGAATAAGGCTGTATTTCCACTCGCTATAATCTAGTTTCTTTTAGTTAATAGATAATTTGTTAAAGTTTTATGGATAAAAAATGTTTAAATTTACTTTTCCCAAATTGAATATGGAACGACCATGAGTAGGAAATATTTCTTTATTTTTTTGGAATGATGGCTTGAATTCTCCTATTCCTAAACTCCATTAAGCCAGACCAACATTCTCTCATTCCAACAATATACAAGTGTGAAAAATTGATGAGAGTGGAAGCTAAAACTAATAGCTAAAATTGCCATTGATATGACCCAAATTCATGAATGAACCATTGATAAATAAATATTGTATCCATGCCAATTTTTAGCTATTAGTTTCTTAGATGCCCAACTATGCTATAGAGACACTATATCCAGTTAGTTCTCAAAAGTGATATTAATCTGTACTTAAAAATATTACGGATGTAAATATATTAAAACGTACATTTCTGTTATGTATGCATGCATGTATGTGGAATCCTTGAAATTGTCTTCACTTCAAGCACTCCTGTCAGTCAACTTCATTATTCCATTAGGAGTTATCATAAGGTTTTAAAATAAATGCTTATTTAATAATAATAAAATAAATGCTAAGTTTAGAATAATTTTCAGGAGGAAAATTAAAAGGATTTAAAATCAAACTAAGAAATAATTTTTTCAAGTTAATTGATATATCGCTGCTTTGCTTGGATAGTGGCACATCTCACAAAAAAAAAAAAAAGTTTGACTTTACTTAGAGTTCGACGTATTCTAAAGATAGTACCATAGACTACAAAACTATTAGAGTTGTTTCTAATTAATACAATCTATACCTCATACATAAAATAAAAAAGAAACTTTTTTTTGTTATATTTCCCTATTCAAGTAAAGCAGCAATATCTCAAATAAAAAAATAAAAATGCGTGCTTAAGTTCAGTAATTTGCTGATAAATAGCCTCCTAATACCATAAAGATATTATGGTTAAGCTTTAAAAGTATAACATACCTTTTCATTTCTGCTTAAACTTCCATAAATAATTAGGTTAGTATTCTCAAGTGACATAAAACTCAAATTTTCTAAATTTAATCTGAATATGAGTCGAACCCGAATATAGGTTGACCTAATATTTTACTTGAGACAATTTCAGAAAAAAACTGTGCCTATATTCGAGCAAACATGGTATGTTGTTCAATGGACATTAAATTTACCCTCCCCCTAATTTTACATAAATAATGGATGCAAAATTGATTATAGATTAATCCTTTGGAAAGAATCATTGCCAAAGAACTTTATCAGAAATTAGAATCTTCAAAGTTCGTTGGGTTCCTACATGTTAATCCAATTTGTGGAGAAGATGAGTTCCAGGTAATTATTACTTTTGAATGGTTTAATTTTAAATAATTTCAACAAACCAGGCACTAACAAACCAATTATCACTAATTTTATGAAATGGTTCGCTATCGTCTAGAGAAAAAATGTAATAACTGTTTAGAGATGGAAATTGAGTTGCAAAAGTTTTGTGAGAGCAGTCCCAAAGATATTAGCAGTTGAGTGTATATATCAGTGATTTCCCCAAAAAATCCGGTGTTTAGTTGTAATCTGTACTCTTACAATTCTGACTTGAGAATGTTAGGGCGATGCCTTAACATGCTAGGCCATCATAGCTAAATGTATCAAGAGCAGTTTTTTATTTTACCTTATACCAAAAAATAATAATAAAACGTAGTTTTAGAAGTACAACTCCTGATAAAATATTATTTTTAAACAACAATTTAATTCTGTTTTATAGAAACCTAGAATATTAAGAATTGAAACTTTATTATTATTTAAATTATTAACAAATATTTAAAGTATTAAAAATTATTTAATAGTTACTGTCAACTAATTAGTATTAATTTGAAATTGAATGTACATTTACTTTGTATTATTGTTCTAGGCACGTGTTTTATTATTCAGGGAAAGAGTTAGCATAGATAAATTCAGTAAAAAGGTGGTGGATAAAGCTGTAAGAGGGACCATCTATGAAAGTATTCTACCTTTGTTTATTACACACACTGCCATCATCTTTTCAGAAGAACTACATGTTGATAAAATTCTAAAAGTGCTTAGAAAAATACCTCAATATGTACTTATGGGTATGATTTTTGTTTCTTTTTTCAGAAATTCATTTCTGCTCTGTATTTAATACATAAATTTTTAGTATATATATGATGTGATGTTATGTTAAAGGGCTACTTTATATAACATAATTTTTTAAAAGCCTTAAATGATTCAAAGAGAAGCATTGAATTATTTTTCAGTTAATCTTTCCCTGAGTAATTGAAATTAGGGGAGTCATAACATAATTGTTTTTCATTTTTCATTAGAATAATGCCCCCTTCTTGATTTAATTATCATTCTCGTTTAGTATGACTATTGGTGTGACATCAGTGCCTTTAATGCTTGAGGTGATTGAAAATGGATTTTAAGGTCTATTTAGGATATAGATTAAATTTTCAATTAATGAAATCATGTTGAACGTTTTTTTTGTAAGGTAATATACAGCAATGGTGAAGTTTGCCTATGCTTCTGATATAGTTCCAATAATATTATTTTCAATACTAGATGATTTAGTAGCATTAATTAAGATGAAAATAATGATATTCTTAAATTAATACTAATTGTGGTAATAAAAAAGTAAAAAAATCAAATTTGTTAAATATATATTTATTTCTTTAAGTAATAAAATATTTCAATGCAAGGATTATCGTCATTTACTAAGAAGGTTTTAAAAACTTGTTTTTTATGCTCAATGATCTATCAAAAATTTAATCAACTCTTATTGATATGTTTCACTGTATGTAACTGAATAAGCTGTAAAGAAATGACAAACATTTAATTTATAGTCACTTTTGGATTTATATTGTTTTTTTTTCCTTTTTTAGCTGGGATTGTTGATAACAGATTATTAAATGTAAGTCAACTAAAAACGTATGCTGAACTTAAAAATATAACAACAGCACGTGCAGGGTTAGTCTCTTTATTGAATTCTTTTGGACAGCAAATAGTGAACAACATAACTGCACATCCACGCAATCTAGCAACACAGTTACAGTTGTATTCAGAATCAAAGTCAGAAAGTTCGTGATTTTAGATCATATTTAACATTGTTTTTTCCAGTGTAATATATTTATTAAATAATTTTATATTTGTAAAAGCTATTGCATGATTTGTAAATTACCATTTTATCCTGTATATATTTCCTAAATAATAAAAAATGGAATAATAATACAATGAATTTAAAAATTATTATATTTTTTTCTATTATACACCTCTCTTTCTATATTTATAAATTGTTGTCACTATTTCTGTTTATTGTTCTGTAATTTTATTTTATTTATTTTTTTTTTTTGTTGGAGGATAGAAATGCTAGACATTTTTTTTTCTAATCTATGATTGAATTTTGCACTTGGCAAGTTTGTCACCTCTAAGGCATGATCTTGTTCAAAATAATGGAGAAAACTTGATATATTTCCAATACTACACTTCATAACTTCATTGCTCTGCAGTCGTTTGGCTGCCTCTTGTTGATATACTTTATCAACTGAAGCCCTTGGAAGAAATAAACTTACTTTTTGATGATTTTTTTAAAATATATATTTCTACTATATAACTTGCTAGGATTTTGTTAAGTTAATGAAATTTTGACTGGAATGTACTTTGTATATGCCTAATAAATTCAACCGAATCCTGTTGTTTCAGTGGGAATAAAAAAAAAATCCATTTTCTTCAAAAAGCTAGTTAGTACATTTTTCTTCCAAAGACAAAGCCTGGATCGTCATCACTACAGTTTATCCAATCGATAATGTTGTTTAGGTTAGTGTTTCATACTCCACCAAATTAACCCAGTGAAATAGTGACTGGTTATACCCAAGGAGGTTCACCTGACCCATGGGTCAATTCAACGCTGATATAACAGAAAATTAATTTTCTGTCATTGATGAAATAGAAGTTGCTCCCAAGAGTTAAAGAGACCACTATATTACAGAGGGTAACTCAGAGGAAGCTATCCCTCCTAAATAAGCAGTTAAACATAACTTCAGAAAAAACAGTTCATTTACTGTGATTCATTGAGATATATAGTCCCGAACAAGAATACCATAAATATTCATGAATAAATCTGTGAGTGTTTCCTTCATTTGTTCCGTTTCCTGAAAGTTTATAAATTGTAAAATATTGAAACCATAGCCTTCTGGGTTTTTGCATCCTTTGCTCATCTGTTTTACTCCTACCACTACTGGTACAATACACATATGCTCTGACCTTCATTTCATTTTTCTCTATTTAATTCTGTTTTTACATCTGAAGATTTACAACCTTCAAAATTTCTACATGAGTACTGAGGTTCAATTATTATTTCTTTCCGACTACTTATCCAATACACGTTACCTTATTTTCCATCTTTTAAGAACCAAAATAGGTTAGACATTCGTAGGCACTGCAACAATTAACCCGTAAGTAATCATTAATTCAATTTATGCTATTCTCTGTATCTTTAATTATTTCTGTTATATTTAAATTGCTTATCCTTAATTCAACTCTTACAATCAAAATCACCTCTAATATTAAAAAATAATTTTTTCTGGTCCTTTATGTTTAATTGACGATTTTTATTTTGATTTGAAGAATTAAGTCTTTCCATAGTATGTCTAAACAATTCTAAAACAAAAGTAGTTCTATTTTCATATTAAACTAGATCTAATTGGCTTCTTTTTTTAATCAGTTTTAAATAAATTTTAATTGTATTCTATACCATTCATTTTTATCTAATCTGAAATTACCACTATATTTCTTGCTTTCTCCCACACAAGGTTATTTAGTTATCTTCTTACTTCAACCTTTTATTTTTGTTTAATTTTATATTAAGAAAATATTCCTGACTGCCCATCCATGCTTGTGGTCTTTTTATATTAGTAAAAGAAAGGAAGAAAAAAATCATTATTTTTCACAAAGTTTAACATAAATTATGTCTGTTGTGTGAACCTCAGAAAAGATAGGTATCAATATTTTTTAGTTATTTCTATTATGAATAATATAAAAAAAATGATAAGTAAATAAAAATGTTTACTAAAATTGGCTGTAATGTATTTTTATTTATTAATGCCTTGTTATTGTTACTGTTTGTAGAAAATAAATAATTTTTA
>NW_027105827.1:47600-162835 GCF_000696795.3 Halyomorpha halys
TAATTATTATACTGTAATGTTTGGCCTTAGCCTTTCAGAATATATGAAACATGGCTATCAAAGAAAAAAGTGGCAATCCACATAAATTTTTTCTGGAGATTAAAAATAAGATATAGCCTTGAGAGCTGATAAAAAAAAATTTTAAATAAATTGTAACAAATACTTCGAGGGCTCTGTTTCATTAAGAAAGCTAATTGTATTAGTTCTTAAATACAAATTTTGAAGCCACAGAGTTCTAATACAATTAATTTTTCTTTCTAGGAGTTATAAAGTATAAAAGTAAAATAACATTAATTTACTAACAAAACTTCATTATGAAACAGGATCCTGGAGTTGTTGGTACGAAAATAGATTTTTATAATGTGACGGGTGAAGAGGAAAATGGCCAGTAGAAAGGGCCGAAATATGAAATATGTGGAATATGTACATTTATATAAAATAAAACTATTTTTAAATTTGTATTATTATACAGTTTTATATGAAATAATGTGATTAAAAAGATTTTTTTCTCAATCATTTTGATTGATATTTAATAAGTAATTTATTATTGGAGAATAATAATAGGTTTTGAAAAAAATGAGATAATATATAGTAGTTTTTAATAAGATTTTTTCCTTGTTTCAAAACTTTATACATATTTTATAAATATAATTTACAACATATATACATATATTTTAAAAGCTACCACTCGAATTCCAGGTATAGTTGAAACATGGACCTTCGAGTTCACTTAGACTAGAATCACTCAAGCCTTTGTTTTATCATAAACAACAAGCAATAACTTAATAGTTATAAATAATGTAATAATTATTAGCAAACAATAACATCAACCTCTACTTGTAATTACTACTATACGGCTAAGATGCCATTAACACTAATAAAACTATACTCTGGAATCTCCTTAAGCTTAAGGAATAATTAAATAATCCAAAAAGTGCCTTTTGGTTTTGAGCAATATAACTGAAATCATTCAGTAACAATGATAATAATGTTAATTATCTTAATGATAATGAATAAGAATATATTTTTATATTTCTGTTTTCTCAATATTGTGTTTTTTGTTAATATTATTATTTTGTTTTTTATTATACATATTTTAAGTTAGAAACAATTATTTTTGTTTTGTCCATTTTAAGTATAATGACACTTACACATTTTTCTTTTTAATTATAATTAGCTCTATTGCTATTATATTCCTGAAATTGCATTGCAAATTTAATTTAATACAAATTTATAATTACTGAAGTATTATACAAGTTCACAATTTATTTATTTTTTTTTTAAATACAGTTTATTGGCCTCTACATGAAAATGTTCATTCACATATTTGTGGTTTGGTGTTAAAAGGACCAATACTATAACAAAGTGGCATTTTGAGACTTCATATGGTAGAGATAAGTTGGTAGGAATATGAAATTGATACTTTTCTTAGTCATGTAGCAAATTAAAACAATTATGTGGTAAGAACCTTATTTGAAAGAATTTAAAAAACTGAGTAAATTAGCAATGACCCTTAACCCCAAACAACATATACAGTAAATGTATTTTTCAACCTTGACATCAGAAATAGTTTGAAAATACATCTGTTATGACTTTTATGTTTGATGAATTTCAGTCTTTGAGCAAATATGATGGGAAACTTGAATGTAACAATAAACCACATTCCTTAGCAGGTGTGAAACTATTTACAAGTGGATAGATTTTGCTATGATTTCATGTTACAATATCTGTTTGGTTTCCAAAAATTATTGGCTTTTTGGCAATCAGTTAAGTCATTTGTATACTAACTGACAAATTTATTTTAACTTAATCTTATGAAATTTCTCTCTAATTTTTTTTTTATTTGATTTAACTTTAGAGTACTGAGATCCTTAGTTTCCCTCTTAATAAGTATTAAAAATTAAATTTGACTATTTTATAATATTTAAGAGTACTTTCTGTACTTTTAGAAACATATCGTCTAAACTCAAGATAACACAGGCCTACATGAGGGTGGAATGAACTATCATCAAATGATGGATTGCTTACAGAGAAGCCTCACTCAACTCAATGACTAGCAAGATAGTGCATCGTCGGCCAGAGGCTCAAAGAGGTGAGGGCTTCAGCAGCGTCTAATTCTTCCCTTTCTCTCCTCCAGCATTGATCTTTGTACCTTGCGTCAATAGTATTACAGCGGCTTTCACCATTTGTGTACCTGGCTGTCGATTCGAGCCACCGAGAGAGTAATGTTGGTCGCTCAGTGTAACAATGCTCCCTTTCTATAGTCTCCTCTTCATAATCACAGTTTGTATCAGAGTCTAAAAAAAATGTACATGTATGTTTAAATTAAAATATTTGTGTTACATGAACAATTTTTCAAATTTATATTCATTTGTGACAACTCATGAAATACAAGATGATTTTCCTTTTTTAATTGTCTTAAGTAAAGAAAGTATGATCAGTTTTTATTTTCAATAACTTGCTTATATTAATCTTTACATGTTATCGAGGCAAAAAATGTTTACGAAACATTTCCTGTTTTCCGAGGTACTACCCTATTTCTGAGGATATTAAATTTTATTTAACCGTACTGGTAGTAGTGGGGAGAACTAGTCCGACAAATAGGCCAAGTCGTCCTTTTTTCTGACATCTTTTTTTTTTTTTTATATATCCTCCTGCCTGGTCGGAGGAAAAGGATGAAGGGGGTTATCCTACCTATTCTAACCAGTGTGGCAGATTCGTGTGAAATAAAAGTCAGTACTATTGATGCAGCTTTCATCCTTTTGTGTATTCTGGTCACTCATTCAAATCGACACCACTGCAGTTTCTAGGTTCTGAAAATGACGCCTCAACTACTTCAGCTATAATGGCTATTACCCTAACAGCTACCTCAAGATAACTGCATCATATTAAGGAGAAAGAAGTATTAACTATCTCAGGTGGGAATTGAATGTGTTCCAAAAATATTTATAACATACTTTTATCATTGATATGATAAAATCTTCCCTACTTGCTCGAACATCATGGCCTCCAATCTTTTTATATGACGGTACCATTTTCAATGAAACTTAAAGTGTTTATAACAGTTAGTTTAGAGCTTTAAGGAATACAATCTTTCTAGAAAAAACTAATAAAGTATTTAGTTGAAGTATAGTCCATCAAGATTTGAGTTAATCAAAACTGATTTTCAATAGCTTTTGCATGTTTTATAATTTTTTTTATTGATATATAGATGTAGTTGAGTAACTCACTGGGCAACTCACTGAACCCGTTCAGTGGTTGGTGGAAATCAGTTATGAAGATAAATGAAAGTTACTTTGTTGTCGATGAGAACAAGCCTAGAGGATGACTGAGAATAGTAAATAATATGTTTATAGATACATAAAATACCATAGAGTTCCCTGGGGCAGAGTGGACCAAAGACTGCTTCAAGCGTCAATATAAACTCATCTTTTACGAAAAGACTTCAAAAGACCCCAGCGCTTCTGACTCAACTACACCACTAGTATAAAAAGCTGATGGAAAGAGCTAATGAGTGTTGTGGATATTTTACTGGAAACAAGGACTTTTTTTTTGTAAAATTATAAAAATTTAAGTTGCCCTTATCTGGTCTTTGATAATGTTAGCTTTTTAACATGTGTAGTACTGTACTACACTATATTTATTAAGTCCAGTTCATAATATTGCTATATGAATATAAAATTTATAACTCATGGTATTTCATTTGTTGTTAGTATAATTAATTGAAATAATTTAACTCTACCTGCGGAGAATGCAGTTTCTTCCCAAATGCTATCATCTGATGAAATGCTAAATTGTTCGACGTTTCCCTTTGCCTGATTATTATACCCTTTAATTAATCTTCCCCAGCTGCCTTCCTTACTTTGACAAGAATTTTTCAATTTCCTTCTCCAGTTTGCAAACCAATTACATATCTAAAAATATTTCATTATCACCATAACTACAGATATGTTAGATATATTCATAAATTAGAGTAAAAAACATTTTCTATCTATTAAATAACATTTCACGTTTAAATAAAATATTATTGTTAAAATTAGAATAACTTGTAATGACTATAGAATATTCTAACTATTTTTTTTTACTTTATGACTTATAGAAACAGTTTTAATAAAATACCTGTGTGTATGTGAGGCCTGTCTTCAATGCTAAATCTTTTTTTTCACTCCGATTAGGGTATGGATTTTTTCTCCTTCTCACAAGCCATGCTTTAAGAAATTTCTTAATTTCTGGCGTGAACAGTCTTTTGGTTTGATGTGAGTCCTGAAATACACGCCTATTTCTGTTTTACAATTAATGTTTGAGAAATTTAATTTCAATACTTAAAATAATGCTTAGCATGCCTATTTCAATGTCAAACCAAGTTAAGTTATTTATCAAAGTATTGTAGTATTTCTTATTTGTTTGAAATGGTTTCCTCAGGTCTCTGAGCCTGATTCTTAATTTGAAACATGTCTCGTAAAGAGAGAGATTTATGAAAATTCACGAGCAACCAAAAGTTAAATTTAAAATTTTCAAAACCAAAACCAAAGAATAAATATTACTTACTTGTATTTCCTGGAACGTAATGTTCTTGATGGTCTTTGATCACCAATGCCCTGCCACCCACCTCCCATCTTGGTGAATTACCTTCATTAGGATAAACATCTTCATTAAAATGATGTTGAGATTTTAAATATATTTAATACTACAGAACTAATATATGTCAAAGAACAAATTTTCAGGCTTATAATATTTTGAGTTTTATAACAGTTATTAAGAGTATAATACATTTCTAAACACAATAACTGAGAAATTATTTACTGCTGATCATTTATTTTGAAAAAAATATTTTTAAAATGACTTTCACATCCCTTCTATTAAAGTAATTCCTGTAAACAAAATTACTTAAAAGTTGTATGTGGCATAATTTAATTTTATTGTATTATCTTTATGATTAATAAATAGAACTGCTTATTTTAAAAATAATTTCTTCATTGCTGTACATAATTATTTGTTTACAGCAATTGAATATAACAAATATGGATGAAATTTGAATAAATGGATTAAGAAATACAACGAAAATTATTATTCAAATAATAATGATGAAGTTATTCTATTTAGAATAATAAAGATACACATACTTAGGCAAACATTCATTTTTGTTATATTTTCTCTAAATATATAGCTTTGTTCTATGAAAACATTTTTTCATGTAAGAGAAGTTTGGCCCAGCTGTAATATTTGAAATACCTAATAATTTAGTGAATTTCGAGTCTACCAGTAATTCATTTTAGCTAATATGGTTGCCAAGTTTTATTTCAAACTCAATGTGTCATATTTTTGTATGTAAATGATGTATTTTTTCTTAATAAGATGCAATAGGGATCACACAACGTATGGTTGATAGACGGCCATCTTAATAAGCTCGTCTCCAGTTACACTTTTCAACCCCACAATCAAAGATTTTGAAAATCCTGAACGAAAAATGAACTGGGATTAATCCAGTATTGAAAACAAACTTCATCTTTAGTATAGTGTAGGTTTTTTTAAAAATTGTATGATAAGGAAACAAGATTCTAGTTTTTAAATATACGAGATGGTGACCAGAACGAGTATAAGGGTATGGCATGTAACATGTGCTCTTTAACTAATTTATATAGAAATATTTTTAATTTTCATTTCTGAGCTAAATATTTATCCATTTAGTTTGTTTTTTATATATATAAAATACTATCAATTAAAAAAAATTAATGAAACTTTTATCACTGAAATCATTCAACAATCAATTGTACTGAAATAAAGTTAAAAACTAAAATAAATTAAGAGAAATAAAATTAAAAATCATTACAGAGGTTTATTTTGTGATAACATACTTCATTTTACAGCTAAGTAAATGCAAATGGCGGAAAGAATCCATCGGCCCAGTTATAAAACATCAAGATGTTTTGTAGGCACCAAATGCAGATATAATTTTAACTTATTATTTTTAGCGGTGTCAATCATAGGAACTTTACAGTTTTAAATGATTATTGTGATTTCATGTTCTATGATAAGCTTCGTTTAATGAAAACTGAATTCATGTTATGTTAATCTGTGCAATGAAATATGCTGTAGAATTTATTTCATTAATTTATTTTGTTAGCATATTTAAAACATGATTTAGGATTTGAATAAAAAAAACAAAAAAAAAACATGTCTTCTTATTTATTATTCCGAATAAATAGAGATATTTCTTTTCATTAATTTTAATAGTGTATAAATTAGGAAGGAAAAATGTGATTGAAATAGTTAGCGGTTTGATTAATGAATTTTAAAAAAAATTAAAAGTTCACTAAATGTTTATAAAAATAAAATATCAGTCCAGTTGGATACTTTCTAATCTCCATTTGTAACATTTTCTATTCTTAAGGGTTAAAACATTAAAATTAAATGATGTAATGTAATTTTTGTTAAGGAACTAATGTTAAAAATATTTAAATATTGGTCAAATATATACATTAAAGCCTTAGGTGTGAAATTGAATTATAAAGCTGGATATTTTCATAAGATTTTTACAGATGTTAAGATTTACATGATGATATCTGGCGTGTTCTATTTAAAACAACAGTCAAAATGTCCTCCGTCCAAAAATACGTCACATAGTTGGACCTTGTTTTCTTATTTTTATAACGTTCAAGTGAAATAGGAAATATTATATTTTTATTCCATGATTTTTTATGGTCATGGATTAAGTAATTTAAAAAAATGAATAGCTGAGCGTTTTTTATATTTATTTTTTTTATTTGTTTTGTTTGTTGGTCTATGTACCGAGATGTCCGTGAGACTGTTGGTTCTGTCACCGAGCCCTGGTGGAGAGGGACATTACCTGAAGCAGAGAGGCAGCCAGGTGAGGAGACTAGCGAAGAGAATTACAAGACGGTAGCGGAGGAACGGGCGACTGAAGATACCATTTGCGTCTTCTGGTTGGCAGGGTGCCCCGGGGGGCGGAGTCCCTCCCACCGCCATCGGGGACCGCATGTTTCTGTCATTAGTTAACTCCTTTCTTCTTTAAACAATAATGTCCAACAGGCATTCATATCTGTGGTTATTGTTTTAATCTAAGAACCCAGTAGGAGAAAAAAAATTATTTCACCCCAATGTTGGATTACTTTAATGAAAACTATATATAGTTAATAGTCAAAATTGATGAAATCAACATTTTTTTCCCAATAAAAAAAAAAACAATATTTCGAGAATTAATTTTGGCAAATATTTGAAAACTGCGGCTCCTACGAAAAAAAACGTCATCTACACTATAATACATTAAAATTACTTTTATTTGGGTTCTAATAGGCATCTGTACGTCTAATAGTTCGTGAGATATAGTTTTTCACAAACCAAATAATTTTTTATCCGAATAACAAGAAATCAACATCTTGCGAATTTGTTTTGGTTGTATATCATGAAAACTTCCACTCCTACTCCTGCTACTAATCCTCAATTGAGAGCTAATAGATATCTGTTTGTCTTTAGGAGGAATAGTAGTTTCCATGATATTTGCAACAAAAAAAGAAATTCACAAAATTTTGATATTTCTTTATTTGAAAAAATGATGCTGTTTGTAATAAAAATGTTCTGGGGACCTATTAAACGTAAACAACTCTATTAGGTCTCACATTTTAGAAAATTTACTCGAATTTAAATGATGTTCAATCAAGTTTTTTTTAGTGTAGTAGGTAGTTTTAAATAAATAGAGGTCCGAATGAAAAAATAATCAGCCGCCATTTTTTATTCCCGTTACCATGGCTGCCAGTCATCAATTTTAACTCTTAACTGTATGTAGTTTTAATTTAAGTAATTGAAAATTAGTGTGAAGCAACTTCTTTTTTTTCCTGGCTCTTAGACTATCTGGTACATCACCGCGCTTTCGTGGACGCGAATTTTTTCTCCTGAGTACGATACAATAAAGGAAATACATGTTCGTTGAGTCAAACTCGGAATTTGAAAAAACTTTTCAATTCCCGATTTTGTCGTTCGCGATTGGAGTTACCAACGTCTCAACATCATTTTCGCAATTTCATCAGCGATCGACGTAAAAACAAGTCTGTTTTCCTGAATTTTTAACTTTTCAACAATTTTTACCGCACTCAGAATTATATGAGATCTCAAAACCGTTAAAAAACTGTAACCAGAAATTTTTGAAACGAATTTAAACTGAGTTTCTGAAGGGTAAAAATTTATTATTAATTCTCCTACAATATAGTACAAACATGCCATCTCTATCTCATGTATTTTGTTTTTTTGTTGTATTCTATAGTATAATGAGATATTTTATTCATATGAATTTTTTTTTTTTATTAAGTTCCATTATTATTTTGTATATTTTTAAATAGGTGGTTAACCTGAGACGTCTATTAGAGATAAATTTTGTAAATAAAATGTATTTTATTTAAATGGTTATTTCAGCTAAATCTCGCTAACTTTGAAGTGAAACACCTTTAGGCACAGTGCAGCAAATTGCTTGAAAAGTGAAACACGTCTCCTATCCAATAAATAAAACAGTATAAAATATTTATTAAATAATATATTGTAAAAGAGATATTAAATTTAATTGAAAAATATTACAATCTAATTCCAATTTTTTTATCTTGAAATAATAAAATCGTTAATATATGTTAGGATCTAAGAAATTTCACTTCTAGGGCATGAGAGTCTCACGTATATATTCTCATTTTAAAATAAGTTATACGATCTGGATTTGACCAAGATGTACTTTTGTTGATAACTAAGGTAAAAAATTGTTTTTATTAGTTTTTTAAACAATTCTGTCGGTAAAGAAACAAGAAATCTACTTTACAACTCTACCATACCTTTATTTATTTATAAGGAATCATTTTCTCTTTTTTTTATTTTTCTCTTAGGAGGCGATGAACGATAATGTTATTTAAAATCATTGTTCTAAATGATTTGTTGACAGCAAAAGTTTTGATGTTAACTCCTTGAATACTAATGTTAAGGCAACCATAGACACTTCTGTCCAAACATTAGGGGACAAAGTAATTACGTTAATTTAATAATGTATTTTAGGAAGTTGCTATGATTATAGATGATTTAACTATGAAAACATATTCGATAAAATAAATGTTGATCAATCTAACTGACCGTTGAATACACTTTCAACTTTTTTATGTAAGAATTATATTTCTAGAAAAGATTCTGATCATTTATTTACTTAAAAAATACTCAAAGAGCTATCTAACGAAGCAAACAAACTTTTAGAATTTTACTCACTTTATAAACAAAATTAATGCTGAAAAAATCATTTTTTAAACAACTTACAAATTTTGCAAGACTAATTAAACTGTTTTTCAGAAAATCATTTTTTTTTCAACCTTAATAAGTTTATTATTATTATAATTATTTTATAAAATTAACCATTTTCCTCAATTTAATCCTTATTAAAATAATTCATTTTATACTTATGTGGCTGGCCATTGAGTAAAAAGTTAATGTTATTTTAAGAAAGATTAACAATATTGTGAACAATTATTGTTGAGTCATTTTTATGCTCAATGCGTAAAAACGATTAAATTTAAGATTCGATAAAGCCGGGATGGTCTCAATCTAAAATTGTAGGTACACAGCCAACCTATCGGTTTATTTTATGTTATTTTTTAATTTTCTTCCTTTGATAGGAACTCTAGTAGAGAGATATGTAATATCTATAAATTTATAAATTCCTAGCACTGAATTGTAAATAATCGTGTTGTTTCATATAACACTACAAGTTATTAGTGAATGAAAATATACAAAGGCAAATAAATAAACGTTAAAAAAAAGGAGAGAAAAATAATATGTATCAAACATATATACAATAATTCTAATTTATTCTATCTAAAATTAAAATATGACTTTATTGTTTAGATTTATTATTTTTTTCTCCAGTAGTTTTGAACCAATCGAAAAAAAGAAAAAGAAAAAAGAAGACTAATTAAGCAGATACAACGATTAATTTTTTTTTTTGAATGTTTAATTTATCTGAAAAAAATGTAATTGGTATAAAAATAAAAACGTTGTTTTCTGGCTGTTAGTTTTTTTTTTTTTTTCCAATTAAATAGAATGGAAAATATGGTAGATTCAAAATATTTTTAAAAAATATAACTAAAAAAAAAGTATATTTTTGAAAACATACCCAGTTTGAGATGGATGACGAAGCAGTAGTGAAATCACATAATAATGCCGAATGAGGACTGAAGGCATGTCCCACTTGGAAGACCCCAGGAGGTTCCACATCTGTTCGGCATGGCCACCACCTCTAGGTTTTTTTTATAAATCTACCGAATAAAAAATAGTAATTATAAATATACTCTAAGCTTTAACAGGTGCTATATTTGTTTATACAAGCAAGGCACGGAGAATGAAGACATTAGAAAGAGATGTTAAGGTACTTGCTCAATCTCATGTTCTGCAGTGAATAATAATGATCACCAAAATATTACTTCTCAATTCGTTAAGAACTAGTTGGTAATTCCTACACTAATATTACTAATAGCAAATATTGTTTACTAACTCATTGTGATATCTTGGTAATTATAAAAAGGGTAAATTACAATGTTATAATAAAGATTATGTAATTAGCCATCAAAATTTCAAGTTTATTCCGAATGTAAGAGTTTGTAGATGTGCTAAAACGAATTTATCTTTTAAAATTTTTATCTAACCTTACTGGGTCAGTTTGTGTGAAGGAAAACTTTTGCCACAATGGGGCCTTCGATTTTTTTTCTGAAATCACAAAAATTGCAATAACTTCAACACGGCTCCACTAATTTAAAATAAACGCATTGATTCATAAAAATTAAATTTTATTTCGTTTATAATTTTAAAAAAAATTTCATAGTTCATTTCAATAATGAGAATATTCATTCAACATTAGTTCTTGTTTATTAAATAATCTATATTAAGGGCTAATTTTAACTAGTATCACATTAATAAAAAGAAAAACTAGTGTTTAGTAATTTTCAAACGTTCATTCATATAAGTACATATATCCTTTTTTAGAGGAGAGAGGGTTTTTAAAGTTGCCGATATCAACATTTTGTTTAAGGTCAAGAATTACTGATTACTAGTTTGGAAGAATTCTAGAGTATAAATATCATTCAATAGGTTTTCGAGGACGTTATTTCCGAATTCAATATTGGATTTTTGATCGCACATGCATATTTCGATGAATTGTTACTTTTGGGGCTTCCCTTGAATAAATAGAAATTGTTTATTAGGTTTTCGAGGGTTCTGATACTACTTTCTGGATTGGATTTTCGGTAGTTCATGCGCGTTTCAATTTATTGTTACAAATATATAGGATTTGTGAATATTTAATTAGAATTTTGGGTATCCCGATTCCGTTTTAGAATGATTTTTCGATCGCGCATGCGAATTTCTATTAATTCTTACTCCTAGATTTAATTTAGAAGTACTGTAGGTGATGAATTAAATAATTAGTCTTGACATTAAGTACTTATTGTAATTATTGAAACATCTTTATAGAGGTCATAACACTTTGTGCTAAATACAACTATTTCAAATATAAAAAGAAACTATTACAAGCCGATTTTTGGATTGAAAATGGGTGGATTCTTTTGGTATATTTGAGTTATTTCTAAATAACTTAATTGCTATGCACTTAAGAAAAGTTAATAAAACCATTTTAACGAAAAATTAGATTGATCTCATGTTTTTAATAGTGATAAAAATGATTATTTGGAAATATTTGAAGGCCTTAATAATTATCATAAAATAATAAAAAATTCAGAATAAAAAAGGTATTAGATAATAAATTTAAAAAATCTTGATATAAAAATAAACTTAAATAAAAAATTATTTCAAAATTGGCTAAAAAATAAATAAGCAATAATAGAGTACTTAATTATCATTCCAATCACCCATTTTACAATACAATAAATTATGTAAAGAATCTAATTTGTAGAGCTATTAAAATTACAGATAAAAAATACATACTTTTTTTAAACTTTCTTTAAGTTTAAAAAAAGAATTTTCAAAATGTTATCCTAAAAATATTGTTTATAAAAATTTGTGTGTTCAAATAAATAATTACATAGATTCAAAGAGTAATGATAAGAAAATAGTTAAAGTCAAACCAATCATTAATGTCAATGTTAAAATAATTATGTATTCATAGTAGTAAAATATATAACAATGAAAAATAATAATAATAAAAAAAACTAAAAAGCTACCAAAATTCATAACAGAATATTTTAAAGCTAACTAACAAAACTAAATGAAAATAATAATTAATCACACATAATGAATGAAAAAAAGAAGATTTTTTGAAATGAATGATGTGCCCAAACATATCAGCAACATTAAGAAAATTCTCAAACTGTTCAACCAATTCTGGATTTTGTTTTCTAGGAAGTTGATTATATCCATTTTTTAAATTTTGAGGTGAAGAAACTTCCAATTAGAATATATACTATTCTATATTATTTACTTGTACAACGTTTCAGGATATTACCCCATATTCATATAGATAAAAATTGTTGATAAGATTCGTTACAATTTTAGGATATAATATTACATGAATATGGGGTAATATCCTGAAACGTTCTGCAAGTACAAAATATAAAATAGTATATATTCTAACTGGAAGTTTCTTCATCTCAAAATTTAAAAAATGGATATAATCAACTTCCTAGAAAACAAAATCCAGAATTGGTTGAACAGTTTGAGAATTTTCTAATATTCAATATAAAAAAACTCAAATTACAGCATTAGCGCACAATAGTATAACAAAAAAATATAGGCTCAATTTTGAAAAGCCAGAAATGATCATAAATAAATGTTTAGAACTAGAAAAATCTCAGAGGCAATTTATTTAGTTAAGAATATTGAGAAAAGGATAAATTTCAAGACTGATACAAAGAATTTAAATATCCACAATGCAAATATTTTAAATAGAACAAACATAGGATAAGTATAGGATAGAAAAAATAATTAAAATTGATTTATAATAATCTACAAACATAGAAATAATCATTTTTAAATAATTAGTAAATAAATAGAATTTATTTTCATAAGAAAAGGTAATTATATTGAAGGATAGTGTGGCAATAGCAAAACAAAAGGAAGAAGTACAAAAGAGATTTTAGGATTATTTTTCAATTCCTTGAATGCTATACACAAAGTGAGTGCTATTATTTTGTTGTAAATGAGGAAGGACGTTAATGATAATAACTATAAGTGTAACAAGTATATTAATCAGGGTTAAGAACAAAAAAGATAACAATGATTTTAATGAATTGACTAAATAACAAATGTAAACTATGAGGATATGAAATTTTGCAAATATTTAAGAAGGCGTTTAACACTTATTAATTTATTGTTTTATATCATTAAAAAATAAATTAATTCATTATTAATGTGTGATTAATTGAATAATTTGTTATATTTGAAAACGTAAATTTATTTTCTGAGCATGAGGTTCAATCCCTCAGCCATCAAATGAAATTACTAATGCATTCTAGTGAATAAGGATACTATTAATCAGGAGATCTCAATGCCATTAATTTTTCAATATTGATTTAAATTGTTTTTTTATAAAATTGAAGAAAAAAAAGAAGAATTAAAAAGTAACATTTGGCTAGGAAAATGTTTAAATTGTCTTTGAAATGCTACTGAAACAAAATGTTGACATTAGCAACATTAGCAACATTAGCAAGGATCATCAAATGAATAAAATCCCACCAAAAACAATAAATTATATTTATATTAAACAGCATTTAAAAATAAATATACATAAGTAATTCTGTATTTTCATAATACAATACTAACTTTTGTTGATATAATATGTAATATTACATTTATTACATAATATATGTAAGTTGAAATTAGCACCTAATATCATATGAAGAAATCTAATACTGATTATCTTATAAACGAAAGAAATGTTGGGTGAAGTTACTTATGAGCTTACGTGAAGCTACTTACATAGTTAATGAAATTAATGTAGTTATTCTTAAATAATAAAAGAAATAAGATATAATTGTTATAAATTAATTCAAATCTGCATTTGTTACAATTAGAATTGAAAAATGTCACACTTGAAATGGAAAAGGTTTACTTGAAATGGAAAAGGTTGTTAACTTGAAATAGAAAAAGTTTTAATCGAATTTGAAGAAGTTAAAATTAAAAGGGAAAAGGTTACATTTGAATTGCTCTACATTATTAATATCATGTAATTTATAGATCTTTCAAATAGACTAATGGTGAATTGATAAAATTATAATTACTATTTTAACTTTACATTATATTGTATCAATGTTTCCAGTTATAAATAAACCTTAATAAAAGAATTAATCAATGAATACAAATTTATTTATGAAATATTAAAAAATGTATAAATTTGAGAATTATAAATTTATTATATGTTAGTAACTAGTATATTTGTTTAAACTTTAGTTTAGATAAAAAAAAAAAAAAAAAAGGAACCATACAACATTGTGAAGGCAGATCCTTAATTTAAAAAATAAAGAAAAAACAATTTGTTTAAGACATAAAGGAAAAGATACTTATATCTAAAAATGAAATATAAGGAATTTCCCCTTATATACTTACATAAAAAAGTATATAAGGGGAAATTTAATAAGAAGTAAGTATTGAACAAAATATATAAGTGCTATTCAATTACAAGAGTAATACACCAATATTACTCCTAATATTTAATAAATACAAAGGTGTTTCTCATATCTTATGTTGGTGGCTAAGAAAATCACATTTTTTCATAGTTCTCAAGGGAGGATCTATATAACCCCCTGAATCCTTCCCTCCTTGTATGCAACTGCCTAAAGTAGTATATATAAAAATTATAAACTGGAATTTATTTAAATACTCAACGAAAAATCCCCAAACCTAACTAAGTATAACTCTTTCTTTTTAAATGTGTTTGTTAACTAGAACTAATTTAGGTTAATTAGAAGTAAATAATTTATGCTATATTACAGTTTTTTTAAACACTTTCTATTTATGTTATAAATATTAGTATTCTGGTCTTCATATTGTTATTATTGAACATAGGATGATGACTT
Source organism: Halyomorpha halys (assembly GCF_000696795.3). Lineage (NCBI taxonomy): Eukaryota > Metazoa > Arthropoda > Insecta > Hemiptera > Pentatomidae > Halyomorpha > Halyomorpha halys. The sequence continues at coordinate 62,663 of NW_027105827.1, forward strand.
AAGGGTAATTGATACTGGGAGTAATAGCGTTAAAAATCCTTTTTTTTTTTAATTTAAGGATTCTTTATTTATTGAAGAATATTAATTCAAGCTGCCTCAATCAAGGGCAATAATTATTAGAGCTCTAAGTTTTCATTCATACTCTGTACCGGACAAAAAAAAAAGAAAAAGAAAAAATCAATAATGGAATAATGGAAAAAAAACATAATAAATAAAATGGAATGAATAATGAAAAAAAATACATAAAATAGAATAATGGGGAAAAAAACATAATAAATAAAATAGAATAATAAATAAATAAAATGTAATTATGAATATTATGCTCATTAAGATATTTTCTGTACAATTTCATTATAAATTTATAGAAAATATACTAAATTAGGCTAGTTGCATGATTCCTTGATTTAATATTACTTGGTAGTCTGATTGAAGAAGTGGAGTAAGAGAATATCACTAGGAATTTCATGGTAATATAAATTTCCCCCAGTAATAGGAATAAATAATTTTACCATTTAAAATAGTATGAACGAATTAGTGTTCAAAAATATAAGAAAAAAAATTAAAATGGGAAACTATGCTCACACTGTACCATATGCTTAGTAATGATAATAATAATAACAAAACTTAATTAACAAAATTTACAATTAAAAATTTCCTATTTCACATGATAACTGATACCCATCTTTACCATCAATCAGTATTAAATTACATATAATAAAACCAATATTTAATTTTGGAATCTACCAAAATATAAATATTTAATAAAAAAAAAAACTCCGAAAAAAAAAGAAAAAAGATAAGTGAAACAAATATACATAAATAAAAAGATATATGAGCATAAGAAATATATGCATTAACAATATGAGTATGTTTTTTTCTTTTATAAATTTAGCGTTTAAGAGATAAATAATTGCAGTTGGCAATTTCTTTTATCATTGGATTTTTGGAAAATGTTGTTTTTACCACAATTCGGGAAATAGTTTGGAAAAAATTAGATGTGATAAAACTATACCTAAAATTGCCATGAATACAGTATTTATTTATTAATGGTTCATTAATAAATAATTGTAGTTACCATGACTAATTAACTGTAGTTCTACCGCATACTGTTTGCCCAACTCTGTCACAGAAGCGCGCGCCAGATAGCAGAAGGCGGGGAGGGGTGTTGCCATGGTCACGGGCTAGCCTCCAGTTCGCGGCCAGCCATGTCCGACGACAGAGTGGTCCTCAGGAGGAAGATCACTCTGTTCAATGGTGTAGCTCTTATCGTCGGGACCATCATTGGCTCTGGTATCTTCGTGTCCCCAACCGGAGTCCTTATCTACGCCAAGTCCATCGCACTGAGCCTCATAGTCTGGGCCATTTCCGGGGTGTTCTCCACGATCGGTGCCCTCTGCTATGCCGAACTCGGTACCTCTATCACCAGGTCCGGCGGAGACTATGCCTACATCTTGGAGGCCTTTGGAGACCTCCCTGCTTTCCTCAGGCTCTGGGTCGCACTCCTCATCATCCGGCCGACCACCCAGGCTATAGTAGCCCTTAGCTTCGGCGAATACGCTCTCAAACCTTTCTTCCCCAACTGTTCGCCGCCAAAGTCAGCCGTCTCGCTCTTAGCTGCTGCTTCACTATGTAAGTAAAATATGTAGCTAGTTATAGGAACCCTAGTTTATACAATATTTTTAAATCACGCTAAATCCTCAACCGGCTTTATATTTCACCCTAAGTTTATTTTTTTTTTTTAAAGAAATTTAAGATATTATAAAATTGGTATATATTCGCATGACTTTTATTACAAAATTTGAGGAAACCTCGTGTATGTCTACGTATTACCAGTGTCGTTAAAAGTAGCTAGTAGATAAACGAAACTCAAGTATTTCAAGCAATTCACTTGAGTCTTAAGATGTTTACTCTATGGTTGAGATTACCTTAATAGTTTCTTTGAAAATTAATATCAACAATATGAGTAAACATGAATTGCGAATGTATTTCTAGAATTATTTTTTATTTAATTTGAAAATCTTTAAATCAACTTGTGGGAAAATCTATCCAGTAGAATCAAACTCAAACAGATCGATTTCGTCAGTATATTAAACCATGGTACTAACTAACGTAGAGAATATATAATACCAGAGAAGTTTGCTTTTTCTGGTGAATGACAGTTCGAAACTTCCTCACGTGGTTTAGGAATGTTTGTAACCTTCAACCAGGAGAGGTTCCAATATGTTTCGACCACTAGAATGCAGCACAGGGATGGCGGGCTTCGCGATCGATGGGGTCAATCTCGGTTAATGAAAAGTTCGTTTTCTAAAGCGAGTGTATGAAATGGTCTTTAAACTGAATTTATTAGTTATTAAAAAAAATAATAATTTTTTTATGAAAATTCAATTTATTAAAAATTTATGAAAATTTCATTTGTTGTACTTTATTACACTATTTGTCGCTATTTCCATTCATAAGTAAATGGCTAACTTAAATTAGCTTCTATTAACTAACTCTATAATTAATTTTACTGTTCAGAATATTTTTTTTGTATTGATGTTTAGAATTCACCCGAGTTTTTTTCCTATTTTACTTTGCATTTAATTATAATAAGTATTTTCTTTCAGAACCATTTTTGGATACTTTGAATTAAATTTTCAGTATTTAAACATTATTTTAATGTATTTATAATTTATGTAATTAATGACCACATGGCAATCTTAAGAATTATATTCATCATTTCTATCCTTTTCCATGAAACTATTTTTTTTTTCAATTATTGATGACTATATCTTTCTTAAGCTTATATTTTGATAAAGAAATTCATTCCTTTTTAAATTTGATTGTATTTTATTTTTATGAAGCATTAAACAAAATCAATTAATTATGAAAACAAATTTTCTTTATTAATATTTGAAATAAGTAAAATTAGTATTATAATAGAGGACAATATGAATCAGATTTAATGATCAAATTATTTAATGCAAATTTTAAACATTGATTTTCAGATTATTATTTAAAATTAGAATTTTTGTTTATATAAAATTGATGTCGTCATCTTTAGCACCACAATCTGTTAATGCTGATGATTGAATATTTCATGATTTTTATTTAACGTCAAAATTTATTTCACTGTACCTACAAAACATTAGGTTGATTAGTTGTAAATTTGGGTAAATAAAATTACTAAAACCTAGGATTTTAAACTAAAATTTCACAAAATGTATTTAAATTTATCATAACATGTAGTTTTATTGCGATGATTTTGTGTATTTTTGCTCATGTATTTTATCTCACTTTAACTCGTGCGTTCGTATTTACGAATTTACATTATTTATCGTTGGTTTTTTTGTTTCGAGTACTACAATCGTTCTCACCAACACAATACAATGCCTCATTAATTATTTATGAAATTACCAATTTAGCGTTCTTTATTTATTGTGTAAATGATATTGGATTACATGCTATTGTTACGTTTACTGTTGGAATGATTTTGAACTCTTGCTTAGCAGAAAATAATTTGCTATAAGATATTATGCAGAGTATGAAAGTACTGCATCGTTGAGCCACGTGACTTGCACGCTATGTCTCATCATCCTCTTTTCGCTATCATTAATTAGCAAGCTTAGTTTCTGTTCTCATTTAAAACAGCTGGTCTATTAGCATGTTTTGATTATTCATATTTAATGGACTACATTTAATGCTATGCCAGTGAGTTAGAGATAAGCAGTATCTGATTTGTCCGATCTCCATATATGACCAGGAAGTTTGTACTATGATTAAAACTGTCAAAAAGTTTTTATTTGGATCTATCTTATTTGATATAAACTGTAACATTTCAAACATAATATTGATTTACCGCACTCAGAGGAACTTTATTTGAAGATAGACCATCATTCCGAAGAAAAAAAGAATAATCTTTATAATAATTATAAAGATTTCTTGTATATTAAATTATAAGAAGTAAAATATAAAATATATTGTTCAAACTGCATTTTTTTTTTAAATACATTGTAACTGTGTGTTATTTTAAAAAACACTGTTTGTAACTTTTTTCTTTGGAAAATACCAACAATTTATTTATATTTTCTTTCTAAAATAGCTGAAATTTATTATATTTTGTACGAATTACATTTTATTACAAAAGTTATTTTCTTTTGTACTTTAATTTTACATTGTTTTAACTGTATTTTCTTTTTGAAAATACAATATATACAGAAAATTTATTTTATTTTTTACAAGTTACATTTTATAATAAAATTTTATTTTATTTTGTCTTTTAAATGTTTATAATAAATTACCAAATCAGGTTCCTTTTAGTTATAACATAAGGCTGATCGTTTGTACGAGACAACAAATGCTAGTAATTCGAAAAAATGTTGATTTTAGATTATACAATGATATTCATAAATATTGTGAAACTATGTACTTATAAATTAATTATTTGAATTTATGAGTTGGTTCTGCAATTTTTCTTCAAATAGGGTTTGCCAATTACGAATTTTGATATTTCAAAAAATAAAAAAGAATCTTATTCGTAGCTTCAATAAATTCCTTTTCTAAAAATATTTCATTGCGTTTTTTTTTTATTTGACTATTATAATATTTATCATTCGTAGAAGATAAGTAATGGCTGTTGTTATGGAAATATCTAAGATGTTTAAATATCCTCTTTGTTAGTATTTACTGTTTAGCAGGTTAACACAACTACATTTCCAGAACTCAGATCCTGGACTGGCATGATGCCGGAAACGCCTCCAAGCATTGCGGGTTTCTATATCTGCTCGCATTCCATAGCTTCTAAATTAAATATTTACAATATAGTTAATATAAAATATTAATATGATTTAATTTGGTGTAAATTGTGGGATTGTAAATATCTTATTAAAAAAAACAAACTAAAAGCTAACAAAAAATCTCGACACCCCTTCTTGAGGTAAAACAAATTGTGGCACTACTATCCTCAAAGGAAAAATAAGAGAAAAAAGTGCAAAGTAAATGCTGGAATACATTGTATATTTACTATTTTTATTTATTTTTTATAATATTTTGAGAAAGTGGCATTTTCTTGTGGCACCTCTTGTATACGCTTGAGGCACCCAGTTTGGAAACCACTGCTCTATAATATTGACATTTTTATGTTTGGCATTTAAAAAATTTTTATAAACTATACGTATACTATAATTTCGTCAGGTAATTCACATTTTGTATTTCACATATTACATCTTCGATTCTTCTTAGAAATAAACTTAACCTACTTAATCATATAAACCATAACGTTATGTATAGAATACATATTAAAATGATGCACATGATATTCGACTGCTTCAAGAAAATAATTCTTAGTGAATGCAAAATATAAAGTTTTTTCTCTGTTAATTTCTAATAGTTTAATCGCTCATTTCATTTTATTCCTATCTACTTTTTCAATTCGATTTCTTTCAATGTGATGGTTTACATGATTAGATGGTGTACGGCTTCTAGTGTGGGGAAACCCTATTGAGTAAGCCTTGACTTCCGTTGGTATCATCATGGCTATATTAGCTCCACTCTGATTTACGTTATTTTTAAATTTTATTCTTATATTTAGTCAATTTGGAATAGATGTACTCATTCATTCCCAAAAATTAATATTACTATTATATTTTAAGTAAAACGTTTGAGATTAATACGTACCTTTCTTGCGAAGAAATCAAAACTATAACTTATTATTTAATATTAAAAACTATAATTTATTTCGTAATAAATTTTAACTCTACATCACATTTTATTACTTTTATGAAACTTTCAAGTTCAAAGTTCCACTCAAACTGAAATATTCCTCATATTTTCTTTTTAACTCATCATTTGTTTAATCAGTCATTGTTTTCTGATATAATTTTATCCCTTGTACTTTTTTAGCTATATCACCTATATATCCTATGTAACTTTTTTATTTTATTCTGATATTTAGTCAATTTGTAATTTTTGTATTTATTGTTGGAGCTGGTAACTTAATGTTAAAGCAATGTGCTACTAACTCCAAGTACCTGGGTTCGAATCCGGCTCTGGCAGATAATTATTTTCTGTTTCACTGTGGACATGAGTCAGCCCTGTGGATTCGAAAGCCCTCCTGGGTCAACACAGCCTCATGAAGTGGGTATCCTTAATTGGGTAAAAATCTAGTGGTCGAGCGTGATACTGACCAATTCACTTCCTTGCACAACTGTTGGTTTAGTAACAGTACTCCCTGACCCTTCGTGGGTTGTTGCGGTAAAGATTTCATTTTAACTTTGATTGAATTCATTTCTATTTTACGATTTCTTATGTTGAAAATAAGACCCTGATTGCTTATAATGTAGTTTGTAATAAATTGTAACCTTAGGACATTTTATTTTATTTATTATTTATATAGGAAATTTTATTACTGGAAGATTATTGATTGATCGTGTGTATAGATGAATGATTACAATCAATAATAAAAAATATTCAATAATAAATATTTAATAATATTGGTTAAAAATTACAATATTTGCATATATCGATCAGGTTTTTGATTCGTGTCCGCCATCCTCTTCTGCACATCCTCTAACTCCTAGCATCTTTATGGAGCCAAAGTAGAAAATTATTTTTGGCAATCGTTCCTCAACCATTTTATTCTTTTTTTGGCCATACCACTTCAATCTTTTAGTTTCAACTCTATAAAAGATTTTTTTTCTTTTTGTTGTACATATTGCCTGATTGTATTGTTTGAAATATACTTCTCTTAAAATAGCACATCTTTTCCTATATAATAATAAAATATATAGGAGATGGCCATAGTGTGCAGTCAGAAGAAACAAAAGAAAAAATAGTTATCAACTATCTCCTTCATATCCACTTACGATCAATCCTCTAACTCCTAGCATCTTTGTGGAGCCAGAGTGAAAAATTATTTTTGGTCATCATTCCTCAACCATTTTATTTTTTTTTGGCCATACCACTTCAATCTTCTAGTTTCAACTGTATAAAAGATTTTTTCTTTGAAAGATATAAACAATAGAAATGTAAAGACATGCAGGAAGTGAATAGCCATGAGGTTGTGAGAGGTGGTCAAAACGGCTAAACATGTCAGAAAGGATATGGGACGTTACACACAATGTGGCAGGTTCATATAGTTAAAAATCGTAGAATTTAATCAGAAAATAATGACTACAAATAAGAAATATGAGCTGTGAAGACAAATATGAGAAACATTTCAGTTGGAGTGGAATCTAACAAAAAAAAGTTTCACAAAAGTAATAAAATTTCGTGAATGGAATATGGTCCGGGTGCGGTAAAAAAAAAACTCAAATAATAAATAATTATAACTTTTCATTTACTATTTACAACCTTTAATTTTTCTTATTATATCTTACTTTTCATTTTATACCCCTGTTATTTTACACTTATGTTTTTTCTTTTTTCCTTTTTGTAACTATAGTGTTTGTATCTTTTTTAGCCCTGACGAAGCCCTGCAACGTGGGGCGAAACGTTGGCTCAATAAAATAGTATAATTATTTACTATTTGAGTTTTTTTTTTACCGCACCCGGACCATATTCCATTCATGAAATTTTATTACTTTTGTGAAACTTTTTTTTGTTAGATTCCACTCCAACTGAAATGTTTCTCATATTTGTCTTCACAGCTCATAATTTCTTATTTGTAGTCATTATTTTCTTATTAAATTTTACGATTTTTAACCATATCATCAACCTGCCACATTGTGTGTAACATCCCGTATCCTTTCTGACATGTTTGGCCGTTTTGACCACCTGTCACAACCACATGGCTAATCACTTCCTGCATGTCTTGACATTTCTATTGTTTATATCTTTCAGATATAATGTCTTTGGTTAATGTTTTGAAATAGTTTATCGAAATTATTTTAATTGAAATCTGTTATAAAATATCCTGGAGATATTTTAATGCTATATATATTTTTTATTTTCTATATAGATAAGAAAATATTTAGAGAGAATATTACAAAACAAATAATTCTCGACCCTTTCTTTAAGCTGTTCAATCTGACAGTTAACATGAAATTTGAATTGTTAAAATTTTTTTAAAAAATCAGCATGTCAGTTAAAATTCGATATGCTTATTGAAAATTACGTGAATAGCGTAATCAGGTTACCTGAATTTATTTTAAAATGGATATTCTATTATTATTATTATTATTATTGTTATTATTATATATATGAATGATTGACGTAAGTGGATATGAAGGATATAGTTGATAACTCTTTTTTTCTTTTGTTTCTTCTTGACTGCACACTATGACCATCTCCTATATATTTTATTATTATATTGGAAACGATGTGCTATTTTAAGAGAAGTATATTTCAAACAATACAATCAGGCAATATGTACAACAAAAAAAAATCTTTTATAGAGTTGAAACTAGAAGATTGAAGTGGTTTGGCCAAAAAAAGAATAAAAATGGTTAAATAATAATAAATAATAAATAATAAATAAAGAATAAAATGGTTGAAGAACGATTGCCAAAAATAATTTTCTACTTTGGCTCCATAAAGATGCTAGGAGTTAGAGGATGTGCAGAAGAGGATGGCGGCCACGAATCAAAAACCTGATCGATATATGCAAATATTGTAATTTTTAACCAATATTATTAACTATTTATTATTGGATATTTTTTATTATTGATTGTAATCATTCATCTATACACACGATCAATCAATAATCTTCCAGTAATAAAATTTCCTATATAAATAATAAATAAAATAAAATGTCCTAAGGTTACAATTTATTACAAACTACATTCAAAATATTCTTGATAATCTATTCCAAAACATTAACATACATGTAATTAATAAAATCATCTGAAAATATTTATAAAAAAAAGAGTTATGAAAATTTAAGATTGAAATAATTGAAGTGAATTGATATGTAAAGAAACAGGATGAGAAAGGACATTAGGTTTCGGACTGAAATGCTCTAAAAATTAAACATAAAATACTGTGCCAACTCGTAATGGTGAGATGCTGAGGATTGATGATTTGCATGACAGAGGGCTAGGATGCTAGTCGAAGAGATGGGACAGTATAAAGAATTTACAGGAAAGATGCTATAGATAAAAAGTATTATAACAAATGTATTCTCCAACCACTACCGAACCCGATGACGCACCATATGTTAAGGGTCGAAACGTCAGCATATCTAATTCAATTCTAACTGACTGCATGCTTATTATAATATTAAATATAAACATAACAGTCGACATAAAATATTAACAAAATTCATTTACATAATCAATAACTACTTAGTAGCGTTTTGAAAGAATCGGAACTCTCGAAAAAAGAGGCGTTTCTATTGGATATTGAGCGCTCTCTACTAAAACGATTATTTAAGATTTTTAATTTCCAATTAAAAATTGAACTTAAATAACATATTCCGAACAACGCTTAAAGAAGTTGTTTTTTTTAGGTAGAATGAATAAGAATATCACAACATTGAGTTAACTTTTGAAAATAATCTGTGTGTCCATATTATCTTCGGCTTTATAAATTTAACGTATTATTACTATTAGTACTAAAAGTAACTTATAACTTACCATGGTTATCCATATTGACATTTCTTTGCTTACTCGATACTTACTTTCAACTTTACTGGAATGATGTTTCTAGCTAAAGACAGACCAAATATGGTTTGAAATGACATTTTAAAAGGAAACTGTTGTTGCCTAAGTCTCCTATTTTCTATTCAAAACTCCGACTAATTGATCAGCCAAGAATACGAAGAGTGCCCCAGACTATTGGAGTACAGATTGGAAACTAAAGCCATTTAATCCCTCGAGAGACATTCGGCGCACGGCAGAGCCGTCAGCAAACAGAACACTCCTAATGGAGAGCAGGGACCCGGCTCTTACTGGCAGTGTTTGCCTTGGCCATGCAGGATGTTGTTCCAAATTCCCTCGTATCGTCTTACATTAAATATCGTATTTCTCATTGTCGAGTAGAGATTGCCTGTCTGATTTAATATCGAACTCAAGGCCATCCGCAGAAATAGCGGGTCCCCGAAAGCCAATAGTACTGGAGCCCAAGACGAGTAAAAAGTCAATTATTTCACCCCACATTTTAATTACTTGAATGAAAACTATGTATAATTACTAGTCGAAATTGATGAGTCTGCCAACTACAGTTAGAGGAGAAAAAATGGCAGATTTTTCAAAACGTTAAAAAAAACAACATATATTTTCTTTCGGAGCTCCATGTAAGTACCCACAACACCAGGAAACCTAATAAAACATCAATTAAAGTAGAGTGAATTTCCTAAATAATGAGCTCTAGTAGAGATGTTTTCGTTCAGCAGTTCTCGAGATACGGGTTTTTATTTTTTAACATTTTACAACACAAAATCAGTAGTTTTAAAATAATTTTGGTAAAACTATATCTTAAGAATCATTAGAGGTTCAGATGTCTATTAACAATCATATTAATGATAGTTTAATGCACTATAAATTAATTTATTAGGTTGATATTCGTTGGAATAGTTTTCTTGATATTTGGGAAACTGAATGCAGAAAATATTCATTTGTAGTGGCTCTGACAAAATTTTTGATTTATGAAAAAATATATCTCAGAAACCATTGGACACTTAGATTTCTGCTAGCACTCAAATTAAAGCTATTTTAACGGACTATAAAGTAATTTATTACACTTATCTTCGTAGGAGCAGTAGTTTTCATGATATTTGTTAAACTAAATTGATTTCATAAGCATCATTCATATTAAAATGCAAATATCATAAGAACTACCCCATATGAAGATAAACGTTATAAACTACTATTATCTTTACCATGGTTCCTGAGATATAGATTTTCATAAATCAAAAATTTAATTCCTGAACCACTAAAAATCAACATTTTGTGCATTTATTTTAGCATATATCAAGAAAATTACTGCTCCTACGAAGATAAACGTAATAAACTGCTTTATAATACATTAATATAATGATTCCTGAGGTATAGTTTTACCAAAATCAATTTAGAACTACTGATTTTTTTGTTATGACGTGTTAAAAAATACAAATCAGTATCTCAGAAACTTTTTAAAAATATCAGGAATTTATTCTTACTTTATTTAGTATGAGTTGATTTACTGAAAAGTGTATAGTTTACATGCTATTAGAAAAAAAATTATTATATGAAATTGGTGAATGACACAATCTTCTTTATTTAAATATATTAGTTTATTTCATAGACAACGACGTTTTGGGGTTATAGGTTGCTAGAAAACAAATTCAACAAAATTTAACAATAATCTCCTACCTCTATTACCACAAAGAGGAGATTATTGTTATAGTCTATTTGGTTGTTATCAAATGAAAGATAACATTCAGGAAGGTAATTATTCTCCTTGATTTAAAATGTATAATAGGTGATATAAAAAGTTTTTTAATAATTGACAATAATATGTTAAGTATTAGTATGTAATGACAAATAAGGAGTTAATTATACATTGTATATAAAAAAGTTAATCAGGTAAATAGTTTTTGAATAGTTTAATGAATAATGTGATATTCTAGTAATGTTGTAAGCATATGTTAAATTTGTTTTCTAGCAACCTGAAGATGGGGGATAATCCCGAAACGTCATTGTCTGTGAAATAAACTAATATATTTAAATAAGGAACATTTTGCCATTCACCAATTTCATATTAGTTTCTAGAAACTCTTCCAGTAGAAGATCATTAATTAAAAAAAATTATTAATTTTCCTGGCCTATGAAGAAGCTACAATTCCGTAAAATAAGCTGCTACCTAGGTATCCGTGAAAAGTCTTTGGAGGTATTTTTTGTTTCCCCTCTTTTTCGTAGTTGTCAAATTCCTTTTTATTTTATTATTAAGAATCCCAATTTGTTATTTCCCTGAGCGGGAATGTTTAGACTCAAACTCTTGAAATGTCGAAATATGGTATCCAGATATCGATTTCCTTAGAAGAGTTCTTCTTTCACATTTTTTGTAAAGAAATGTTTCAGTAGCTTATAATTTGGACTAAAAGTGAATGGAAAATAGCTTCTTTGTTTGAAGAAATTTTTAAACTTAATTTATTTGGATGATTATCTCTGGGTGTCCATTGTTCTCACAATCGTTTATAATTCCTTTACTTATTATCCAATTCCTATGTTATTATAACTGTTAGGAAGGTGAATCCTTTTCAAACGTTTTATTTTATATCTCCATTTATAATTTGTTTAATTAGATCCGGTTTGTGCTCTTTGGTGCAGTTTATAGAACACTAAATCACACTCAAATTTCGTGTAGATTGGTCCAGTCCTGTTATTTATATATTTTTTTATCATATATTTTTATTATATAACCTTATTTATGGCTATAAACTAAATAGATATCATAAGTAATTAATTAAATCATTAATCTAATGTATAAATAACTAAATGCATAAATTTATATCAAACTTTAAATCAACATTGTCATTGTTTTTCTTCCATTAACATTTTTTATTTGCTTACGTTTTCATATTCTGATAGCCATAGATATATTTAAACATCTAGATTCTTCTTAAATCGTAATCATCCAAGAAGAAATTGATGACACATAAAGTACATATTTTTTATATTTATAATACTATACTTTAGCATAATTATCTTTGATGAAAGCTCATATCAATCTCCGTAACCCCATAATAATAAATTCCTGTAAAACCATTTTTATGTTTTTCTCTTGTCTGCTATGATTTTTTTTCTTTATTTAAATATAAGACATGAAGTTTCAATGGGATTTCAAACATTGAACTGATACTTACTTCTTATCTTTGAGCATTTTTCATATTTGCCATTTTTTTCTAAATAAAGTAATTTACCTTGTCATTATTCCCTGTGCTTAAAAATATTTATTGTTAGCTATTCTGTTCGTATGTAACTTCAACAGTTGGAAGTAATGAATCTTAATGTGTGTATGTACTGGGGGAGTTAGCGTCAATCAAGGTATACTCTGTGCCTATATGCAACCATCCTGCGTGCCTTGGTATACCATCACTACCTTGGTATGCTCAATTTTTAAACTTATATAATTTTGTGAGTATCTACAGCCCTTTTTTTTTATAGAAAAATAATATTTCTTTAATTGATTAAGGTTTAATTATTAAAGTTTATTTTCCTATATATTCGTGGCTCACATTATGGCATATTGCACATTATAATGGGACATTTCTTTAGGAAATTCGTATTACCAATTCTATTTTAAAATGGTAATTGAATAGTTCATAAATATACGCACTTAGTTATAATTTGCTAAATCGTCTAATGAGTATTTCATAATAGTTTGCGTGGCGTGGTGTGATATAATTGTTGTCTACATCAGAGCGTGCCTGTTATCATAATCGTTATCTTGGCGGATATTGTGGTCTGAAACAGATTTACAGCGGTTGTGCTGATAACAAAAAATAGGATAGCCATCTCATTGTCAAGGTGATGACGAAAGGTGTGATGTCAAAGGAGAGATCGCTACAGGCTGTATCAGTTGAACACTGAGAATCGATTGCACAGTTTTAAAAGGGAACACAAAATGTTTGATAATTACTTTTTAAAACATTCTCCCTTTTCTCGGGAGGCATTTTACATATTCTGTTACCGTTTATTTTAATTCTATACCTTACCATTAAACAAACACAAATTATTTAAAAGAATTGGACCAATTTCAGTCTAAACATTAAGAAAACTTCAGATTTAAAATTTATAAAATGTCTTCATTCACGACTGATCAAGTTAAAAAAAATAAAAATAACATTTTGCGTATACGGAAACTGAAACAATTCTAGAGCTCACTACATCATAAGTCCTCAACTTTTTCTACCTGCAGACTATATGTATAGGTTATATGTAAGGTGGTGAGCTCAGTGAAATTTTTTTGTTCATTTTAATTTTTGTTTTTATTAAAATCCTTTATAAAATACTCAATGCTCTTTACTTTGTCACAAATAAAATCATCCATAAAGACCTTAATGTTGCGATCTAGCCCAAACCAGATATCATTCCTTCCATTATAAACTCCCACTATTTTTTAACTTGGCTTCCTTTTCCATTTCTGACATTCCTCCGAGGTATGTGAAAAGAAGATGGCCTCGAGATCTTCTACCGTAAAAATGTTTTTAGAGTGCTACCAATGGATATTTTCTCTATACGACTGTATCACACTGTTATAAACTTACATCAAATTTACTGAATGTATTATAATGTACAGTTTCGATTTCAATTAAGAAATAATTAACAAAAAAAAAGTTTTTATTCAATGTAAATTAGGAATTTGATATTATCTATAATATATATATATATATATATATATATATATATTTAAATACCGTACTAAGTGTAAATACTAAGTATATCTCACACTATTGATAAAATATACCCTACTAAGAATAAGTTTAAAAAATCGGTAGCATTTTCAATTTCAGCATCTCCGAAATCAACTAAGGACCTTTCCAACAAATTCAAAATGTTGATAAAAATAGGTAAGCGAGCGCCCTATTTTAAAATCGGTAGCATTTTAGTTTTCTGCACTTTGGAAAATATATTAATGAACACTAATGTGTTACAAATTGTAAAAGTTTAAACAGACCGATAGAGCACAACATATCCTAAAATTGATAGCATTTAATTTTCTGCTCCTCTGAAAAGACCTACATTTCCATTGTGATCGCTCGTATAGATTTTATTAGAAGAGCACTTTATTGAATACCTCTCCACTACCGTTTGGGCAATTATTACTTATTTAATCACATTATCATATAATATATTATTACAAAATAAAATATGACAATGAAATAATTACTTATCATAAAAAAAGTCTAGAACAGTATCTATAAACAATAAGTTGGTTTAGATTATAAATGAACCATAAATAAAATAAAACTAAAAAAGAAATTTACAGTAAGTAAAATTGTATTTATATTATTCTTTTCTATTAGCCAATAAACGAATCCAACCAACTATAAATTTATATTGCATTCGATGGGAGAGCTATAATCACTTAAAAATAAATTGGGTTCATTTTACCTCGCCTTCTCATGTAACTGGGCTAGTATTTTATATATGGAGTGTACCTGTACTCAAGATTTAGGTAAGTTAATATAATAATTTGATAATAAATATTTTGGTTGGCGTAAACTAAAAAATGAGGTTTAAAACGAAATAACATCATAGTATTTTATTTAATTGATGTTAGCATTTTATTGTTAATAGATAGATAATTTACTTGAATTGTTCTAATTTCTTTATGGCTTTATTGTGCAAATCATCAGGTAAGTATTACCTATTCTTCTAATCATGAAAAGTAAGGCGAATTACGGAATGGACTGTACTTCTTGTTATGTTGCGTGACCTCTTTGGTGTCATCTCATTAAAAGTTTATTCACAATGTGGTAGCTTTTAATCCAATAGTTTTAATTTTAGCTCAGAAAAACACTGATTTTTACAATTTATTAGCAAATTGTAGTTAATATTAAGTTTTTACTTTGTGTGGATACTACGTGTCCAAGTTGGTATATGATGTAACGCCGACCCTCTACAATCAGAATTCTATTTTTATTTTTTTTTTTATGATAACTATTACATCGTAATCCTGACCTATCCAGTCATCCGTATGTTGGCACAACCTTGAAACGTGGAAATAAGACACTCTATGAACAATGACATTACCATTTCTTGTATCTTTGGCACTCCCTTTTTTTTATAAAAAAAAAAAGTTTTAATAAAAACACCATAGGAGTCAATAGGGATAATAATTTTTAATTTATTATTTTTAATAAATAATATTTCATCTATTTATTATGGACAACTTTATTATAGTTATTTTGTTTTTAGTGGGATTCATTTTTAAATTATTAATTATCAATAAGAATAATTCAGAAAAAATTACCTTAGCACCATATCAAACCCACATTTCTATAAAAAAAAATTTTTTTAAATTTATTTATAATTTATTATTTGTATTTTATAATTGTTTTACCGGTGGCACGGCTTTGGCTTTGTCCGACGGTGAGATTTGAGAATAATGAACTCGATCAGGTGGGTGGAGTGGAAAGGGAAAAGAAGGAATATATGAAAAATGCCTCCCTTTCCTTAAAGAAAAATCCGCAAGACCTTCGGAGAGAGAGTTCACCTTGAGAGGCCTCTGGTTTGGATCTCGTGGAACAATACCAGATAGAACAAGGAACTTCTTAGAAGGTGTTAGCATCGGGGATATTGCGATTTCGGCGGAAAATATTATTTTGGACTACCTGGGGATCATTCATCATCACCTACATGGGAACTAGCTCTGAGATTATTCGTTGTTTTTTTTATTTAGTTTTTTTAGTTTTTTGGACCTGTCAATTTGTGTTTTAATTTATGTATACTCACTCATGTGACACCTCTACAAGACTACGCACTCCAAACTGCAGTTTCCAGAACTCCCTCCTGAGGCGAATAGTCAGAGGAAAATTCAATTAATTCTGAGGCAAATTCTTTGATGGGCTGAAAGCCTGTGCCAATCCTCTATTCCGTGAGATCACCTCTCCACCTTGGTGCTTAGCCTGGGAGGTGGCAAAGCACTGTCCTCCTAGTCGACGCCCTCGCCTTGGGAGGGACTTCTGCCCCTCCAGCCTCAAGCCATCACTTCAACACCACCAACAGGAATAGCCCCTCCCTATTCCTAGTGACCATCCAGGCAAACATATGCCATCACTGTTGACACCGCCTTCAGCGGACCCGGCAACCATTCTTATAATGCCATCCCGCCAAAAGAAGAAAATGAAATAGCCGGTATATGTATATATATATATATTTGTAAATGCCTTCTTCTTTGCTCCAGGAGGTAAGAAAGAAAAAGAAAAAAAAGAAGGAAAAAAAAAAAAAAAGCTCGGAACATCCATCATCTCATGAAACTACAAAAGTGTGCAGAGACTTCAATAGAATGCGACAGCTATGTTCTCTATAGACTGTACGAAGGCCTTCGACTCAATGTCTCACGGAATTTTATGCCGTTAGCTCGCGGCGATCGACTGCCCAGAACAACTCTGTAGCATTATAATATCGTTTCTAAACAAACGAAGCCTACCTGTACGGGTTCGTGAAAATCACTCCAGAACAATCTCAGTTACGTACGTTGTTCCACAAGGGGCGGTCCTGTCTCCTCTCCTCTTCTCCATATCCACTGCGGACGTCGTGGGGCATAACTACACTATTGCCCCAATACCCGGTTTCACAGACGACATCGCAATTTATAGCAACAGCGCCAGCGCCAAATATGCCCTCAAACGGGCGGAGAAAACATGCCAGGAGTAAAAAAAACTACACCATCTCAACATCCTGGTAAACGCGGCAAAAACAGATTGCGTGGTGTTCGACTTCAGGAAGGTAAGAAAACGAAACTACCTCGCACCCTGAAAGTGGCAAACTCCGTACTAAGGCCTTCAAACTCTAGTTTATCTGGGTATTAAATTGTATCGCCACATGACACTGTCAGGTCATGCTACATAAAAACCAATCGAGTCCGTCTCAGATCATACCGGGTACACCACATTTTATCATCACCCGTTTTCTCACTAAGGCTCAAACTCCAAATTTTTAAAAGTATTTTGAGAATAGCACTTGTATATGGTGATCTCCACTCTTCACCCATCTCAGAGAAGGGACACAGCGCCATCTACAACGCTTCCAGGATACAGTGTTGCGGAAGATTGTGCGGCCAACATGGCTGAAGGAAATGAAGATAGATCAACTACACGAGCTCTTCGAGCTACCCACTGTGCCTGAGTTCATCCAACGCAGGCACATAAAGTTTTTTGACTCCACACGGCACCAAAGAAATCCGCTGTTCAGGACCCTTACACCGGCGCCCCCTCCGGTGCGTTTGCAACAAAAAAAAAAAAAGAAACGATGTGCCAGGACTTGTATTTAGGGAACACATTTTTTAGCTTTAGTTTAAATTTCAAAACCAGCACATTATAAAATTCAAAGAACGCCCACTACAACAAAATTACAACTCAAAAACGTAATGTGTAGGCCACTACAGATGTTAAAATGTAGGCCACTACAGAAGAAGGAAACAGTGCGGAATCAAATTAAAAAAAATATTGAGCCTCATGTTTTCATTAATCTTTAAAACACATCTGGTGTTGTTGTTATTATTATTAGTTAACGCGCAATTAAAAACTCAATGGAGTTTTATTTTCCTACCCATTCCACCTTACAATAGACTATAACTCGAACATAACTTTCATGCATCACCGTGCTTTGTAGAAATCAATTTACCTTTCTCAAAGAAAGTACTATTTTTTTTTTCTTTTAGCAGTTTAGTACATTTGCTTTTTCTGGATTTCTATTAAGCCATTTAGCCTAATATTCCCATCTATAATATTTCTTAATTGTGTCTAATCATGGTTTGAATGCCTCTTGATTATGTGCTAACTTTCCTTGATTAGAAAAGTTTAGAAAGTAGGGATTCTTTCTAATCTTAGTCACTATCAGAGGTATTTGTTTTGATTCACAGATGGATGATTTGTTTAA
Organism: Halyomorpha halys; assembly: GCF_000696795.3. Taxonomy (NCBI): domain Eukaryota; kingdom Metazoa; phylum Arthropoda; class Insecta; order Hemiptera; family Pentatomidae; genus Halyomorpha; species Halyomorpha halys. The sequence goes on from NW_027105827.1 coordinate 81,166, forward strand.
AATTTATGAAGTATTGTTTCTGTGGTCCTCCTGATATACAAAGAGAAAATATACAAGTACATAGTTTACAGTATAATGATATAATGTATCACGATATAACTGTTTTAAGATATAAAGTATCTCAATTTTGTTTTGGTTCTAGCGTATATATAACAAATATTTTATTAGTTTTAAACAAAGTGCTGGCTCACAACGAACACGACGAATTTAATCTGACTGGTTGAGGCTTTTGAGACCACAAACATTTGGATAAGTTTTGCTTAGTCGTTATTACGGCTACAGCTGTTCTTTTAAACCTCTTCTCCTGAGGTTTGGAGTCAAAGATGAGTCCATCGTTGATCAAAGCTGGGGCGAACTCCTCCTTTGTTAACGCACCATTGTTATACTCGTTCCACGAAGGCTTCACAAAAAATCCCCATCTATCGGCTACTTGTCAAGGCTACCGTTTTCTTTTCAGTATTTCATACAATGTTTAATAATAAGAAATATTTATTTATCCAAATTTGAACAGGGTTACATCATTCTTTTTTCTGTAAAGAAACCATATTATTACATACTTAGATGCCTAGTAATATTTTATTTGCCTGATTTGTTTATCTTACTATTTACGCACGCAAACGTGCATGCGAAGACGCAGCTATTGCGATGTATGGGTGCAGTTCAATGCAAAAACAATAGTTTAATTCGAAATATTTTTCTTTTCGACGGGTATAATAATATATTAATAAATCCTTATTTTTATCTTATTCTTGTTTCATTTTGTTTTATTGTATCCTTTATCTCCTCTCTAGTTTTAACGATCCTTTATTTTTTATATTAGATATTCCGTTACATATTGTATATATCATTGTAGTATAATATTATATTTACTATATATTTTTTCCGTTTTATATTGTACTCTTATTTTTAATCAAGTTTACTCCAGATTTATTATGAATTCATATTACTATTATTATGATCATTATTACTTATTTACTAATTGTGGATTTGCATCATTATCATTTACTGCATAAGTTCTTTCAATTATTTTTTTTATTATATATTTTTTTTACATTACTTTTATTTTTGTAATTTTTAATTGAATTATTAGTTTTATCGCCAGAGATTAATTAATTCATATTGTACTGATCTAGCTTATAACTCGTAGTAGTTTCCACAACGCTCTAGTAATCAAAATTTTAACTAATAAATTTCAGATTAATTATTTTATATATTCTTGTTTGAGAGTGGTTTAGTTTATTCTTAATTTAAAACAAATTTAATTCTTTTTTTCTCTCAACATTATTCTTTACAACTTTTCCAACGTTTCGACCCTCAGGCCATTCTCAAGGATACGTTCATATTGATGTCATTTCCTTTTTCAAATCTTAAAAATGCAGGCTATGTTGCAAATGTGAATGAAAGAAGGAAGAAAAGTGTTTTATAAAAGGTTATAGGGTACGATTGCAATTAGGCTGCATTTTTAAGATTTGAAAAAGGAAATGGCATCAATATGAAGGTATCCTTGAGAATGGCCTTAGGGTCGAAACGTTGGAAAAGTTGTAAAGGATAAAGTTAAGAGAAAAGAAGGCTCAAATTTGTTTTAAATTAAGAATATAATAAATTTCATTTATGTCTATCGTTTATATATGTTATTTTGGTACCGGCCTATAGATGTCGTCAGGTTGGACTACCATTTATATCTAATATAATTTTCTAAATGAATAAATTAATTATAAAATATAATGATTTTTATTAAACTATGTTACGATTTTAATCATTTAAAATATTATCTCTATTACATCATTATTTCATTATACAATCCGTAAATATACCAAAAGGTATTTTATAAACTTATTTGACTTTATTATTATTATTATTTTTTTTTATTCAGCAAATTATATCAAAATTAACACTATTAGGGCTAAAATAAAAAGATACAAAGAAAAGTAAAGCCAATGTTCGAATAAAATTGTGATATTCAATAAAACAGATGCAAAGGTAGTGGTATAAAAATACATATAAAAAACCTAAATAATATAGCAAGGAGGTCAAAGATTATATTTTTTGTGTTTATCTTTACTTACACTGTTATTTATTAAAAATATTTTTAGCTCTTTATTCCAGCTCTAATGTAGAAGAGTCGAGCAGGAGTATTATCTCTCGATCTCAAAAAATGGCGGTGCCTATAAAGCTTGGAGAATTCCAAAAGTCGCTTCTCTTTCACCAGTTCAATTTACATAGACATTATATTAACCCTCAAACTCAATTTAGATGGGGTGTAGAGGTGCATGAGGGTAAAAAAAATGTCAAAGTTGTAGAAAAACGTTAGGAAAATAAAACTACAAAAAGTATGAGCCGCAAAAAATTCGTAAATATATAGCAGGCTAAAAAGTTAAATAAAACTAAATATATTTTCTTAAAAAATGTCCTCGTTTAATTTCTTTTTCTAATAATAATTATATTTTCTAATACGCATTTTTCAATTTTAAATCTATTCTATAAATAATGTATCCTTCTATCCTAGAAGGAGTGCGTACAGGTGTTAAACTAAATAAATAAAACAACACATCAGTCATACTTGTGGTTCTATATTCTTCGTTTAAATCGTTTTTTATTTAAGGTAAAGACTGATACCGCTTGCTAACTTTACCACGATACACAAACTTAGTCACGATTAAGTTTGCATGCTTCAATCGCCTAGTGTCGGATGTGAATCACCGAAAACATTTTACTTATTGATCCTGGCAGAACAGTGGTTTCATCTCACCTTCTAATTGCCCGGAGGCGTGATGGGCTGCACTTAATTTAATGAAACAAGCCACTTATTTTTTACAATGTACCGAAACTTATCTAGAAGAGCCGATAAAAACTTTACAGTTCGATAAGCACATGAACATTAACAAGATTGAGATGAGCAAGACTTCAATCTAAAATCGTTTAAAAGTTGACAATAGTTTATTTCGAATCGCGCTGTAATAGTCCAACAGGAGAGACTTTACCCCAATTTTATATTACTTTAATAAAAACTATTTACAGTTTAGATTCAAAATTAATGACTCTGCTAACCATAAGGGAGAATTAAAAGGCGACTGCTGCCTACGACACTAAAATACGTCATAGCACATTATGTAAAATAGAGTAAATTTTTTAAAATATGAGTGCTAATAGAGATCTATTTTTATGTTCAATGGTTATCGAGATAACATTTTTAATAAAGCATCGTTTTCCCGAATAACGAAAAATCAATATTTTATTCATATGAAGAAATTACTACTTCAACAAAAATGTAAAGATTTCTACTAGCTCTCAGATTTCTCTAGCAAGTTTCCATGATATTTTTCAACGTAAATTCGCAAAACGTCTATTTGTCGTTGTTTGGAAAAATACTATTGGCTTATGAAAAAATATATCTGAGGAACCATTAGCCAAACAGGTGTTGATAAGCACCACATTAAAGATATTAGAATGTACTCTAATGTAGTCGATAACGTTTATCTTCTTAGGAACAGCTGTTTACATGATATTTGTCTAAACAAATTCACAAAATATTAATTTTTCGTTATTTGGAAAAATCTTACCTTTTGAAAAACTATTTATTTGGAATTATCGGACATAAGCAGCTCCATTTGGACTCATATTTTAATATATTTTAAATTATGTTATATTATATTTTATTTTGTTGTTTTGGGTCGTTCGTAGCCGAGCGGTTGGCTGGCACGTGACTGCAGTGGCGCCGAAGTGAATCCGGCTTGGAGGGTACATTTTTACTTCTGTGGCGGTCCCATGAAATGAAATCTTTACCCCTACCATGGTTAGTATAGGGCGGTAAACTCTATATACCCCTCCCCACCTGTCAGAAATGAAAATGTGTAGTTTTTAAGATATAGAGCTCGGAACGAATAATTAATGTTTTGAAACGGCAGCCATTTTTGTATTCCCCCCAACTATGGTATCAATTTTGACTATTAACAATATATAAAATTTCAATTTTTGTAGTTATGTCATACTTCTGGAGCAAATTACTAGGTTTCCTGCAGAATCTTAACTTTATTAGAGATTTGTCTTTAGAGGAGTCGATGATTGATTGTTAGCTTAGAGAAAGGAGTATAATAGAGAGTGTAAGCTGGCTGGAAAAGTGATGCCTAAAAGGCGGGCCTTATGATGGAGTGGGGGAAGAGTACGAGCCAATCACTGGCTGCCTTCTGTCTCAGTTTTTATTACAATGGCGGACATTCGTATTAACCTCGATGTAAACCTAAGCACCACGAGGGTTTTAGCTTTACTTTCGCTTTGAAGGTGAATGGGGCATTTTGAATTTATAACCAATGTAGAAATTAATCTAATAACAAAAAGTTTATAAGTTTTTGTAACACTAGTTTTGTTATTTTGGAAGAGGTTTTTGAGATTCCCTGCCATATGAATAAAAAACTCTTATATAAAAGCTCTATAGCTTTAGGCGGATATCGATTAAACTTATTTAGAAGATTTCTGCTTAGTTATACATAATAAAATACAACTTCATATAGCTGATATATTCATAAAATTTAACAATATTGTAATTGTTTATTAATTTTATCTATAGCTTGATGATGTAATAACTTAATTTTTAAAAAATTAAATATAACTGAACATCAGAAATCATGTTCACCTAAATCCTAAGAAAATAAGGAAATTATATTTTCCAGAGAAGGGACACAATGCTCAGACTCACAATGCTCTTAAGCAATGGAAAAACTACCAATTTTCTATAACCAAATGTAATAAAAAGTAATACTAGTAGTGCTAACAGGTGAAGCAGTATCACATGCTTATTGCACCTTTCATATATAGTTCACTAAATCAAGCTATTAGTTTATCATGTTTACCAAACACTTGGTAAGTCTGTGTACAGAAACTAAGGATACTCGGTTAGATTTTCTCGGGCCACCAGCAAATCGTAATTCACGACTCAAACCCAACCACAACCATTATAATTTATGGAATGAAACATGATTATGTAATTGTACTATATTTCATAATATAAAACTTTCTATATTTACATAAAAATAACACGTGGTGGCTTTACCGGATCCCCCTACTATGACCGGGCATCTCTTCCCGTGCCTGGTAGCAGTGATACTAATTATTTCTAAGAAACAAAAATTATAAATACTTCGGTTTAAATTTATTCAGAAAGCATAGAAGATTGCCAATAAATAATAAATATGTGTAACTAATATCGAGAAATAATAAGAAACGTGAATATAAATAAATAATTTTTTTTAACACTCTTAAAAATTAAATAAATTAACAACGAATGATATATTTAATTTAAACTTTAATGGTAGTTCTTGAACAGAAGTAATGCTGCTCATTGTTATTGGTTTTTCAAATTCATTTTTTATATTACTTAAATCGTCCAATGAAATATGTATTTCATGGAAGAACTAATAAAATAATAAATCTGAACCATTCCAAAGTCTGAATCACTCCTTAAAAAAATAATTGAAGATTTGATTTTATGTATGTAGTACATAATACACACATTCAATGAACCGTATTATCAACACCTGAGACTTGAATAATGTAGTTAAAAATACAAACTTGTCTTATTTACAATGAAATCTAAGATATGTGTTAAAATTACGAAATTAAGTATTGGATCAGAGGAGAACAAAATTAATAGGAACCTCAAGCAGATTTCGAAATAATTTCCAATCTCTTGGTAAGTCATGAAGAGCAAGAAGAAATTAAAGGAAATGTGACAGAAAATACACAAATGGTTTAACATAAAGTTGTAACATTTTTCAAAAAATAATTCTAATGGGTAGAAGGAAATGATGTGCTAAGTCAGGTGTGAAAATTTTAAATTGTATATCTTTGGTAAAATTATATTTGGGAAAACATTTTTGTTTTAGTTTTCAGATTCTGTTGCTGGAAAAGATGATTTCAAGATTCAAACAAACGAAAATTTCTGATTATTTCACAAGAAAATAGTTAAAAAATAAATTTCTGACCAATGATTAATTATTGTGAACATATTTTTATGTAAATATATTTATAATTCTTGTTTTTAGAATGATTTCTTATTAATGATGTAATTTTCACATTAAGTAATCCGAACCTCCTTGGTTTTAATTAGTCCGGATTAGCTAGAGTCCATAGAGAGAGTAGATATTTCTTGCGATGGCTAAATTATAAAGTATTCTAATTAAAATTTATTTATTGAGGGATGTTATTCTTAATATTGCAAAGAAGAAATACAACAACTTAAATGATTGCCCGCTGGCCCGAGAATGGTGTAAAGAGATAGCCCGTTATCTTGCATTGTCTCAAATGTTTCCCCGTTCCTTGTTAAAAGCTTTTCCGTCTGTTTATGAATATTTGATTTTACAAACATAATATTGTTGGCGAGTTTTTATTAAATCGCTTTTAATAGAAAGTATTTATATTTGTTGATATAATTAATGATATTTTTTTTTTATTTATTTATTGATATTTACAACTGTATAAAAAATACAACAAGTAAATTTGATCATAATGACATAATGATATGATACAGGATGTAGAGAAACTACCCAGTAGTAGAACTCTAAAAACAGTTTACAATATAAGGTCACGAGGCCATCTTCTTTTCAGGCGCCTCGGAGGATTGCCAGGAATGGAAGAGGAAGCAAGGTTAGAAACTAGTGGGTTTGGGTGGTTAGGGAGTTTATTATGGAAGGAATAATATCGGATTCGGGCTAGATCGGTTATGATATTTTAACACAAATTCTTCATTGGAAGATCGTTGATCTGAACTATTGAAAATACATGTTCGCGTGCTTGCTCATAAATTTAGTTATCTAAATTTAGACTACTAAGCTACTACGTATTTAGCAATTTAAAATATAATTTATATGACGTTCTCTTTCAAAACATAACTATATAATAGAATATCGTTGAAATAGAATTTATAAAACTGTTTTTCTATTAATCTTCGATTTAATGAAAAAATCGTTTAAGTTTCAATGATATTTTTATGAAATTACCTTTTCTAATCAGTTAAAAAGATAAGGCATTAAATTCGGATCAGATCGCATTATTTAAACCCTGTGTCTGGGTTGATGATTATACCGACTTCATATAATTTCACTTAATACATTTTTATATAATGAGCACAAAACATCATTAAACCAAATCTCTTTATCATTCAACAACCATACGTACTTAAGAGTTATAAATCCAATAAAAAACTAGGTGATACATCCTTAAAATATAAGGAATGTATTATTTGAATAATTCGTTACATGATAAAGAACTAGAAAATTATGAGAAGAAAGAGTTTATAAATCTTATAAACATTATCTCTATATATATGGGTAATGAATGCGATGACGGATTATCATGGAGGCATTATAACAGTATATTGACTAAAAAAAATATTGTATACCTCCTGATCGATACCTAATCTGTCCAATTGTGAGTGAAGCTCATATCGAAGTGCCAGTTAATGCATATTTTAAAACAACCAGGATGATTAGTTTAATGATAACTACATTAAATTCAATAATCTCGTTTTGTTCTTATTAGCAAAGTCTCATTTGATCCATTCTTAGTCGTTTTTTTAATTTATGGAGTGTAATTGAAGAAGATTAGAAAAAAAGGTATCTTAAGAATTCTGACGAACACCAATGAAGACCACTCAACACTAAAACTCAATCTTTTTTTTTTTTTTTTAAGTTTCTTTATCCCTCTACCTCGCCAGTTCTGGTACGGGATGCGGCAGCTGTGGCGTAGTTGCTGGAGTTGCGCCACTACTGCTCACAAAATATCAACAATTTATTTTCTGATTATACAATTATAAAATAAAGTTAGGAGGGTCGCGTTTATTTATTTATTTTTATTTTTTGGAACAATTTTACTGTGGTGCAACCCACAGTAACCCGGGCATCCGTCCGGTAGGTCCATCCCTCCTGGACCGCATCCGCTCAGCTCCAAGTCCTAAAACTGACTCACAATTTTTTGTCTGTAATAGTTTATACATCTTTGCTGGATGGATTTGATTTTTTTCCACTATGGACAAAATGGACTATTTTGTCCGTCCCGGAAAATATCAGTGGATACTTATTACCTACGAGTACAAAATGGACAAAATCAAGAAAATAGTGTATTTTTTTTCTTTCTTTAAAAAATAAAAAATAGTTTATTAGTGTTAATTAACTGAACAGTTAATTGCCCAACCATATCATTCTAATTTACAGTTATCATTTTAAAATTACAAGAAAATACAACACATAATACAAATGAAAAGAGTGTATTTTATAATCCTTAGATTTTATCTGGAAAAGAAATATTTTAATGTCTTTATGTATGTCTTATAACCTGTAAACTTATAACCGTACAACGTATTTTATTAGCCTTCAATTTCTTTTATATATTTCCTTCGATAAATACAATGTATTATTTTATTATATATTTATTTGTTTATGAGGCAACCCTCGCACAGAGTTAACCAGAAAAATTCCTAGTTACATATTCCATTGTTGTCATTCTACAAAACTAAAAAATTAAAATTATTTATATTTACTAATAACAATAAATACAACAATACTATCTACATTTCTCACAGTAAAAAAAAGCCCTAGATATGTAGCAATAGGAAGGAAACAAGAACTACTCATCCTATTGAGAGGGAAGATATCTAGCTCTAAGTATAAGACTTTAAGTTACATATATAAATATCATTTATTGCTAGGGTACCGACAGAAATTCATACAAATAATTTGAGCTAATATTTCTTAGTTTCGGCAGGCATTATAATTTATATTACAGGTGATATTATAATTTATTTGTGAATCAGTATGAAAGATTGAGATCTATTTATGAAAGGAAGTACGTCATCTTCCCAACAATTTGAAAATCCAAAAGGTTGGGAAATTTGAGATTTTATAGTGTATTTTAAATTGTGGTAAAACATCGAGATTATACTGAAATTTTCTCACTAACGTTATTTGTATAGTTCTGGCTTCCAAAAATATTCGGTAAATTATATAGAGTATTCTTAAGACCTCCGGGAAATACGAATTCAAACACAAAAGTGTACAGTAATTTTGAAAACATTTTTGAACATACCTAACGGGAGAAGTATAAAATTAGGTTTCAGGTTATAATATAAGATGGCTGTAGGGGCAGATTTTTTTTTTTTTTTTAAAGGCACTCCACAGTGAAGGTGATGTTTTCCTAGTTATCTACAGGTGACCAACCTGTTCTAACCATGGTGGGAGATCAAGTTTTTCATTTTGCGGGACCGCGACTTAATGAAAAAGTCCCCAGGCCGGATTCGAACCGGCGTCGCCCTCAGATATCAGAACGTTAGGCCTAAGCCTAACCATCTGGGCTACGGACGGCCCAAGGGGAATATTGATGGACGTTCTATGTGTGGTTAGTGCTTTCAATTACAGCTATGCTCAAATATATTTAATACCTTCCATTCTTCTCATGCGTGCATGGAGCGAACAGAAAGCACGGCATGACATGGCCTATCAAACGTCAAGCTATTTTTGACATGCCTGTGTAGCTCCAGATACCCCGGCCTCATTGGTTCTTGGCTTTTCTTCCTATTCTTTTTCTTTTACGATTCCATTACCCTTCGTTTCAAGAAGAGCCCGACTTTTTATTGTAATCCTCTAATCGGTCTGTCCTATTACGAACATATTTCCAGTTATATATGGAGAGTGATATTTAAATTTATTTTTTAAAATTTTAATTGACTCGTGCCTGGTGTTCAGCAGACGGGAGTTAAGAATTTAACCTCGAGCTTGCTATAAGGACACGGCACGTAGCCGCTTGCGTTAAAAGAACTATAACGCTTTAAGATTTTTAAAATTAAAATATAAATAGGTGAATTAGACTTCTGGAGAATTCAGACTGATCGCTATGATTGAAATAGGGGGGGAGATAAAATTATTGAGATGTTTGATTAAAAAATCACTTGAAAAATTATAAGTTCTGATTGAACATAGAGAAGGGAGAATTAATTATGATTACGAGCTGATATTGTGAATTCGGGTTATTGAGAAAAATATACGAGCAGTATTTAGCATTGTTCCTCAAGTCTCATCATTGTTTTACAATATTCATGTTCTTGGTTAATATTTAACTCTGCTTCTAAATTTTTTACGGTTCAATTTCGGTATATAGATAACCATAGCGATGCAAATCTTCCTGACCCTCCAATATTTTCACAAAATACTTACTCTAATGATCAATAATTCCTTTCTTTCCACCAAAAAGTACAGTTAAGTAATCTGTTCACTACGTGCCTTGTAGATAGAATAAGCAGTGGATTAGCTGCCACTCTTTACATGAGGCACTTTAGGGATTGGCTGACCCATGGGGATAGGACGTTTTGGACCCACATGTACCCAACCATAATAATCATCTATAAAGATGTAGTCAAGTCCAAAAATTTCCCTGGAGCTCAGAATTTTTTTTTTATGAACAATACACTGACAAAATAGTCCATGGCAGATTCAACCGTTAGAAATGTTTAGTTAAGTGATGAAATCTCACGCCAGTGTTGAATACATTTTTTTAAACATATTTCATTCCTTGTCAGAGCTCTGGTCACATTACACATAATTTAGTAAACCCATCAGAACGCTCTGTAATTTAATTACTTTATTTCAAATCTTAAAATTTTCTTCTTATTTATCTACAAAGTTAAATATTTAAACATAAGATTAAAAAGTTTAGGAGTGGATCAACCGAAAGATAGTTTTATCTTTTTATATTATTTTAAGATCGCTAGAAAAAAAATTGCAAGCATATTGAACAATAGCTGCTTTGTTCTTTAGGTTATTGCCTTCTTATAATACAAAATTATCTCGCAAATGCTCTTAATTTTTTCTTTATTTATAATCTTAACACTGTCTTGAGACTGGTTAATATTGCTTAGTCAAATAAAAATTTTTACCCATTTTAGTCTTAAAATATTTTTTATTTCTTTATAAGTCTGACGCTTCGGCCAATGCGGCCATCCTCAAGGACAATCTATTACAAACAGCTTTTATCACACACATGAAATTCAATGATTCCAAATAAATAACAATATTATTTATAAATTATCATATCTTAATACAATTTTAGAACCAAATCATTTAAAAATAACTTTATGCAGGCTATTTTGCCCAGGTCATATATGTCAGTCCATAAATTACCCCATGAGACATTAAAACATTAGGGAATCATATAATTTTGTTAATAAGTAATTCTTAGATTATGTCTAATTACGTAATAAGTCAAATGTTCACATTAAATTAAAATTTAAAAATCTTTATCACAGTCAACCTTCTTTGACATCATAATCCTTAAAAGATTTCTTAATATTCTCAAATAGTCCTTTAATATAATTGAATTAATTCACAAGATTTGGGAAGGAATTAAACTTAAAAATTCAAAAGATAAAACAGAAAACGAAATGTAAATAATGAAAATTTTTATGGATTCAATCATATTAAGGGACTATCTGAGGATATTAAGAAATCTTTTAAGGATTATGATGTTGATGAGTACTCTTTAAGTTATAGACCCTTCAATAAAAAAACAAGGAGAAAAATCCGTATAAAACAGCATAATTGCAGCATGCGACCGAAAACCTGCATACTTTTGATTTTGAAAATACTATGATTTTACATAAAGAAAATAACATATTCAAAAGAAAATACTTGAGTCCATTTACGTATTGGAAAAAATTATACAGTGAATTTTAAAACAGACACAAGAAATCTGAACCAATACTATGCAGAGATTTTAAGTAAAATTAATTTATGAAAAATATGGGATAGAATTAATGTTGGTAATTATAATTAAAGTTGATATGAATTTTAATAATAAAATAAAGAGGAAATTTCATCAAAATATAGTTATAAAAAATAATTTTAATGCTTGATCTGGGTATAGGTAAGGTGTGATAAGGGTTACAGATATTGTTGGGATAAATTTTAACAAAGAAGGTTGACTATGATAAAGATTTTTAAATTTTAATTTAATGTGAACATTTGATTTATTACGTAATTAGACATAATGTAAGAATTGCTTATTAACAAAATTATATGATGTTTGATGGTGTACCCTGATGTTTTTTTGTCTCATAGGGTAATTTGAGGACTGATATAAATGACCTGGGCAGAATAGCCTGCATGAAATTATTTTTAAATGATTTGGTTCTAAAATTGTATTAAGATACGATAATTTATAAATAATATTGTTATTTATTTGTAATTATTGTTATCATGTGTGTAATAGATTGTCCTTGAGGATGGCCGAATGGGCCGAAACGTCAGGCTTATAAAGAAATAAAAAATGTTTTAAGACTAAAATGGATAATTTTTTTTATTTAATTAAGCAATATTAACCTGTCTCAGCATTATTGGAGCCCAAGGAAGATGGTTTAAGGCCGTATCGCTTTGTTTAATTACTTAAACTGTGACTTCTTTTCTAAAATGGGCCATTAAGGAATTATAGGCAAAAAATCACCTAATACTTCATTAAATTAATTAGCTAATAATAATAATAACAATAGTTTTAGAACCGGTAGCAATTCCGTTTTAAGTATTGTAGGAACTAAGTTTTAAAATTATTTGGAGATGTATGGTTTACGACATAAATGTAAGCAAGCACTAAAGTTTTTTAGATTATAGGTGCTAATATTTCGATGCTAATGTATAAATGTATTTAATACTTATGCCATATTTTATTTTTAAAAATTCACAATTAAACACTTGAATTATAACAAAGGATATTGAAGGAATTTCAAGCATAAATTTATAACTTAAGCTTCGTTTAGCTTGATCACTGTTTGATGTGAATTGGATCCTCAGCTGCCGACTAATAAACTATAATCTCTTGGATTTGGTTTTCATTGAAATTAGTCATAAATTACCTAATACCGCTTCATTCCAGTGTCATTGTTTATTTTTAAATTCATTGAGGCAATTGAGCAAGTTGGTTCGGCTGAAAAGAATTTTTATTCTTATCTCTGTGGTGCTACAAAGAAATTTATGGATACTATGTAATTTTAACCTGTTAAAAAGTAATATGTTAGCGCAGCCACTTCTGATGCACTCATTAACTAAAAAGAACACGATCTATTATTTCTATTGAGAATTTAATTTTAGGGGATAATAAATGAAGATAATAAATTGTTATTTTTATTTTACTGTAAAAACCTTGAAGTCACCTTCAATCAGCATCTCTCTTGGAATTACTTCATATTCCAGATCAGAAGATAATTTTTAGTTTTCCTTAAACAAGTCCAATTATTTCGTAATTCTAATTCCAAATCTCCTGCAACCTCTAGTAATAGCTTGTATTTCCACACTGCAAATATAGCTGGATTTATCTAGGGTAGATGGATTTATCTGCTTTTATAATTCACGAATCATATGAATAAGATTTATCTTCGGGTTTGCAAGGAGATTTAATATATCTTGTAGGTGTACTTAGTTGGATTTATCCTCCTTTCCGATGGCAATAGCTCCTTGGTATGTTTCTTCTCCTTCTCCTAGAACACGAAAACTTTCCAGCCTGTTGGTTAGTATATAAGCTCTTAAAGAATCGCCTCCTTCTGCTATACTTTGCCATTCTCAAGGCCATCTTCTTTTCAGACTTCTAGGAGGATTATTAGGTAATGGAGGAGAAGCCAGGTTAGAAACGAGTTGGTTTTGGGTGGTTGGGAAGTTTATTATGGAAGGATTGGTATTTGGTTCTGGCCAAATCGGCAACATATGGGACATTGAAATCCTGATGGATGATTTGATTTGTGACAAAGTAAGGAGCATTAAGGATTTTACGAAGGATTGGATTCGGGAGGAATTCGATGGTTTAGTGGAGCCCCATAGCTCAACTCCGTATGTCCAGATAGGCCTTATAACAGTCATGTAGATCAGTTTTTTGTAATGGATTGGAAGTTTAGACCGCTTATCTAGTAAATTTTGTAATAGTCGGAATCGACGAGCAGTTTCTTGTCAGTCTTGTATGAGGATTCCATGTCAGTCGTTTCCAGATGTAGTCCTAAGTATCGGATGTGTTCAACGGGAATAAGTGGGGTATTATTAAAAAATACTGTGGGGCAAGACGAAGGTTTACGACGAAGGGTAAATGTGATTTGGTGGGATTTATTTTAATCCTCCAATTTTGGCACCATTCTTCAAGGATGGTCATGTGGAATTGGAGGGTTTGAAATACAAAGGAAGAATCATTATTCTCTGACAAAAGGCATTTGTTGTCGGCAAACGTGGTGAGAATAGTGTTAGAATGGGTTGGTATGTCAGCTATAAAAACTGTATAAAGGATAGGACCAAGGTACTACCCAGAGGTACTCCAGCAGACTGAGGAAATAGGGATGAATAAGCGCTGTTGTGAGTTACTTGAAATAACCTGTCGTAGAGATAAGAGCAGATAATGAGAAATAATGTAGGGGGTAGGAATTTGCGGATCTTCTATAGCAGTCTTGGGTGCCAGACTCGATCAAAAGCCTGTTCTACATCAAGAAAGACTCCCGAGCAGTCCATTTCGCGCTCCAATGAAGGCGAGACAACATTAACCACACGATGGCTTTGCTGGATAGTGGAGTAGGTAGGATGTTTGGAATCCGAACTGGTGATCTGGGATTATGTAGTTAGAATCTAGGAAGGGGTACAGGCATTTTAAGATGCGTTTTTCAAGGATTTTACCTTGGTATTATATATAGGATTGGTAACAGAGATAGGACGGTAGGAGGATGGGTGGTCTGGCAGACAGATTTTAGAGAAAGATGTTTTAGAATATGGGATGTAATTAGATCATAATCAGGAGCTTTGCGGGATGGTAACTTCTGAATGATGTTGGCTATCTCTGATGGATGAAATGCTTTAGGTGGCCGGGTCATTTGGAGTGGGGTATTCAATTCTTCTTCAATGTGTTCAAGGTTGGTTGAATTAAGGATGTCAGGGTGTGGCTCAAAGGTTTTAGAAAGTACTGACCGAATATTTGAGATTTTTCTTTGTCCGATTTAGTCCATGTTTGAGATTCAGTAAGAAGTGGGTGATTAAAATTCTTGAAGTTGAGAAGCTTCTTAGTAGTCGCCCATAAAGATTAGTCAGTAGTCGTCAGGTTTTCAGTTTAGTTAGTTAAATTTTGCGTTTTGAAATTTTTAAGTTTGGTTTGTCATTTTAGTATAATTGTATCTGTTGCGTATCTAGTCATGTGCCACTTCACTCTTGCTCTGTGGTTTTCCTTTAATAAGATGCGAATGTGCTGTGGCAAGTTAGTACGTATGGTATTATTAATTATACTGATAGTCGTGTTATTGTATATGCAAAATTTTATAGATTCTGTAAAGTTTTCTATGGCTTCGTCAATGTCATATTTAGTCTTAAGTGGAATTTTTAAGTCCAGTTTGTTTTCTAAATGATCACGAAATTTGTCCCAGTCACCTCGTCCTTTAATCAATGAAGGAGGAGAGGTCTTAGAAACGAAGTTCAAATGTAAGAAAAGGATAACTGGATTGTTGTCTGAGTAAAGTTATCTATAGATTCAGATAATGGTCTTTGAACAGGAAATTTGGGACGTGTAAATATCCGTGATCCCCTATATATGTTACGAATATCGAAAACTTCGTTTTCTTTGGTAGGGGAATTGCAAGTTTGATAGGTCAGACGAATTTCCGCTGTTTTTCAAGAGTAAAAGATATAAAAATTAATACTACCAAGAAGGAACATTATAAAACTCTAATAAATTATTTGAACTCAAAAAAATACAACTTTCATGGCTACCAACTTCGCGATGAAAAAACATAGAGTGGTTTTAAGAGGGCTACATTCAACTATTACCACAAGCGAAATAAAAGGTGGCAGTATAAAGAGGAAATAGGACATAATGTCCGAAATATATCATGCGTGTTGCACCCCATTGAAAAATTTCTACTAGCACTGTTCTCTATAGACTTAAAGCCAGCACGAAACAATAGCGAAATCTTTCAAGTCACAAGACTTTTAATTTCATCGGTACGTTTCCACGCAGAAATCTTTAATAGTGTAGTGCAATAACTGCAATAACAAAACTTGGGACACACAAAGAGCTACTGCCATCACCAAGTGCGTTAAATGTGCCGGCCTCCATGCATCAAACACCTGCCAGAAATCAAGCGATGAGCCAGCCCTCATTCTTTCCACTCCATCTGACGCTATCCAACCAACCTCTGTAATCATTTCAACTCGTTCTTTCTATTTAACATTATCAGCTTTTTACTGCCCCCCTGGTAATTCCCTTTCCTAAAACCACCTTGATTCTTTATTCCAATCCCTCGGATCGCGCTTCATTGCTGGAGGAGAATATAATGCCAAACATCAACAATGAGAATGGCGTACATACATTACCCGTGGTAATATCCTTTCCCGTGTCACTACCACCAATAGTTTTTCTATCCTCTCGCCCATGAGTCCTACTTATTGGTCTACATCCCTCAAGAAACGTCCTGATATCCTAGATATATTTATCACGTCCCAAATTTCCTGTTCACAGACCATTATCGAATCTATAGATAACCTTTACTCAGACCACAATTCAGTTATCCTTTTCTTACATTCGAACTTCATTTCTAAGCCCTCTCCTTCTAGGAAGCCAGAAAGAGACAAGATATTATTGTTATAATAGGGCAATTTATATAATTTTTTTAACCAATAATTTATATACATAATCTTTTCTCTTTTTCTGAGATTTTTTTTATTGTTTTAATAAAATAATTTGTATCTAAGCTAAGCCTCATAGCACACTTTATTATTTCTTTAAATGTCCCACGTTTCGGCTTAGTGGACCATCCTCAAGATCAATCTTAAATTTAAATTCACACCTCTCATCCAACAATTTAAAAAAAAATTGCTGGCTATTCTGCCTAGCTCATTAATTTCAGTTAAATCACTTGATTTCGTTACTTTTATAAAATTTTATAACTTTTAATTATAGACTAACTTAGGACTATTACCACTCTCTTATCAGTGCTGTGTGATAAGAGAGTGGAGGTTGCCCGAAACTTTGGACATTTAAAGAAATAATAAAGAGTGTTTTGAGACTTCATTTGGATACAAATTATTTTAATTAAATAAATAATACTTATTATATACTTTTTATTATTAAATTGTTGTTGCATTGTTTTTCAAATTTTAAAGTACTCTGAAGACGGAAGGGAACTCGGAAAAGTCGGTATAGTGAAAATAATTTTAAAATATAGAAATGCCCCACAGTATCTTTTAATAATACCCCACTTATTCCTGTTGAGCAGATCCGTTACTTAGGACTGAATCTGGACAAACGACTGACATGTAATCCTCGTACAAGACTGAAAAGACAACTGCTCGTCGATTCCGACTATTACAAAATTTACTAGACAAACGGTCCAGACGTCCAATCCATTACAAAAGACCGATCTACATGGCTATTATAAGACCTGTCTGGACATACGGAATTGAGCTATGGGACTCCACTAAACCATCTAATTCCTCTCGAATCCAATCCTTACAGTCCAAAATCCTTCGTAAAATCCTTAATGCTCCTTACTTTGTCACAAATCAAATCATCCATCACGACCTCAATGTCCCTTATGTTGCCGATTTTGCCAGAATCAGATACTAATCCTTCCATAATAAACTTCCCAACCACCCAAACCAACTCGTTTCTAACCTGGCTTCTCCTTCACTACCTCCTAGGCGTCTGAAAAGAATATGGCCTCGAGATCTTCTCCTTTAGAAGTGTTTTTGGAGTTCTATCAATGGGTAGATTCTCCACATGTTTGTATCATGTCATAATATCACTTACAGAAAATTTACTTGATGTGTATATATGTATACAGTTGTAAATAACAATAAATAAATTATTTAAAAAAATAAAGAAATATTCTGATAACAAAGAAAATCACCAAATATTTATATAATTATTTTTTCATTCATTGATGCTTGAATCTCTTCGATCTTCTGAAAGGAGATGAAGTAATATAAAGTATAATAGTGGTTTATTTGAATTTTCTTTAATGCAAATATCGAATTAGCCTTTCGCATACATATGTTAATAATCTTCATCACTAGAACCAATTTATTATCAATCATTTATTACTTCGTTAACGCAACTGATTTCCCTATACACATGCCTTAACTTATTTTTATCACTATTATTTTTTATATTGATTATTATTGTTTATATTACAGGTTTCCTTACCGCGATAAATTGCTTCAGCGTGAGGTGGGCCATGGCTATACAGAACATCTTCACTACAGCAAAGCTCCTTGCGCTAGTATCCATTATTCTTGGTGGATTGGTCCACATCCTCCTTGGTACGTATTCAACAAAATATTTTATTTATATATTTTTTTTTCATTTCTTTGGATAGATTTCTATTGGAATGGTATATCATAATCAGATATTTAAATCAACAAGACCTTTGAATGCTTCCTACCTAATAGATTTTTTTTCTTTCTAAGCCCCATGGTTGTGTGGGGTTGATATCATGATACGAAAAAAGGGGTTAAGGGCAACATCTTTTTCTACATTTGGTGAGGAAGCTGAGGAAATTGGATCTTTCAGAAAAGGATAGTCTGTACTTTATGCCAGTCTGATGGTGACCTAATAGATGCAACAAAACTGAAGTTTATTATAAATCAGAACATAACCTTTCCTAGGAAAGAAGAATTTATACTTTATTATTTTTCCTTTATTAAAAAAAAAAAATCTCAGAATAACGGGAAAAAACAAAACAGAAATTGCTGACGAAATAAAATCTACTGTGTTTAACATCGACCGTTCGCCGAAATGCTGAGATAAAATTTACAGGCAGTTCTTTCAAACACTTCATCTTTATCTAAAAACAAACATGAAATATTGACATCGATTTTATTTCTACTTTTTAAGTATACTATAACGTGTGATATAAATAAAGCGGTTTTTAAGATTTCATTAGTTCCAATGTCAGATTAATATTTATTTTTGGATTGATTTATAACTGATTCCAGAAAATTCATGAGACCTATCTAAAATACTCTGTCATATCAAGTAAATAGTGCCTTATAATGGTGAATTAATCATTTTAGATCCAATAAAGAACATAAATTTAAATTTAAAAAGGATGTTTTCAATGAATATTCTCCGAAAGAATGGGAGTTATTATTATAGTTTTACATTATTATAGATAACTAATTATTCAGGCTGTACAAACAGACATTATTTAATCTTGACTGAATATGTTTTAACTAAATATTCTTAAATTTTGTTTATTTTTGACTGTTAATGTTAATAATAATTCTGATTTTTTTTTTTTTAATTTTTGAATTATTTTCCTAAATTATGAAGAAGTTGGTCAGGGTTGCGGTCAAAAAAGAACAAATAGTTTTTAATAGGACACGTGTCAATGTTATTGCTACAATGTTCCCCTCAGACGGTCAATATATTGACGAAATTGTATATTACCGTATAAGGGCCTATTTAGACAATATGAAATTTAAGAAATAAGAAGCTCTGATTTTTTCGAAAATATGCCTTACTGGTTTTAAATATTTTTATTTAGAAAATTTTGGTAGGTCATCTCTCTTTGGCTTACATGCCAATTGTATCGTTTGACATCAAAAAAACCTGTTTATCTCTCTCAAAAAATTACGGTTGGATCAAATGACTTACATCAAGGCATGGTACCATGATAAAAAATTCCTAGACCTTTGTATCAATTAACATTTCGTCGTTTAACAGTCAAATAAAATTTAGGCTAAAAATTATAACGTTTTCTTGTTCACATAACCGTTTCTAAACTTATTTTTACTATTGTACTTATTCGTAATAAAGAAAGAGTAAACAGTTAACATGGTGTGTTAGTTCTGTGGTTTGTTAGTGAAATATATGATAAGAGAATAACAATTTTTGTTTTATTAATAATGATTTTTAAATTATCCGATTTCTTCTCCTATGGTTTAATGGATTATGGTAAAATGGAAAATGTTCAAAGCGATAGGTTAAACAAATTAAATTCAGGTTTAAGCTATCCCTTTGAACAGCCCTGATGAAGCCCTGGTAAGTGGGACGAAACGTCGGGCATTATATACTTAAAAACTATTTGTTCTTTTTTGACCGCAACCCTGACCATCTTCTTCATATTTCAAGCTATACGGTTTTAACTTTTATATATAGGTGTATATTCCTAAATATTTAATCTTAAATATTATATTAAAATAAAAATATCCACTGCTTGGATACATATTTTTTATTTACTTGACACTAGATTGTATTTAAGAAAAAATAATTGTGTGGTACAAGATCACTTTATCTTTTTTTATTGCCTAAGACACCAACTACGAGTTATCTCGCAATTTGCGCTAGTCCCTAGGATACTCCAACTACGTTACCTCTACTAAGTTATCTCGTAGTATTAGTCACACCCTAGGACACCAACGAGTTTTCTTGTAGTAGTCTATTCAAGCAGCTATGAAGAAAGTCATAATATATTTGTCTAGATATGAATAGTATCCAGAAAATTCCATCTATAAAACACTTTAACTTAGCAGCATACATATGAACCACAAATGAAAAATAAACCATCTCTAGTTAATGTTGAAAAGAAAATATTCACTTGCCATCCAAATTACTTTCTCAAGTTTCGTATAAATGGTAAAGTTATCTCATTTTTTAAAAACAAAATCAAGGACCAAGGAAATAAAAATTTTAAACAAATTTTTCTGTTTCTCTCAACTTAGTTTCTGCCAAGAATAGGATCAGGAAAGATGAAGTGCTCACAGCTGATTCTGATTTTCCAGTCTTTAACCCCTGTCTCTGTTTCTCTTTTATTTAATTATCAAAATCTTCCATAATATTTATTTATCCATTTTTTATCGCTATAAGCGATCCCCGATAAATTATCAACTCAAACAAACAAAATTAAAGATACTTATTTTTTTGTAAAATCAATATTCAAGCCCTATTAAATTATTTCGATGAGAATTAGATTTAGCTGAAATAAAAGATTAAACCATCTAACGTTGAAATATCGGCTTTAATCAGAATCAAAGTTTGAGCTAATCGATTTAGAGAGAATCGATTAAATAAAGTGGCGTTTCCAGGTTATCGATTTTAACCAAAAAACCTGGGATAGACCCTAAATATGTAATTTCAGCTCAGTTTCGGCTTTTCCTATTAGAACCTTATAAATATTTCTATTTCTTCATGAAATTCTTTTCTAGTTTATATATGTCTATTATTTATTATTGCTAACAACCATAACTAGTTTTTTTTCAAATAAATAAATAATAAGTACTTTAGACAAAGATTTAAAAAAAAAAATTATTAGCTAGGATTTTTTGTTTTTAAACCCTAGCTAATATTTTTTTAATATTTATTTATTGCTATTTACAACTGTATATACATAAAAACACATTAAGTAAAGATCAAAATAGTGATGAGTGAGGAGTGATACAGGTATATTGAGAAACTACCCATTGGTAGCACTCTTATCATGTTTCTACACTAGAAAGTCTCGAGGCCATCTTTTTTTCCGGCGTCTCAGAGGATTATAAAAAATATCAAGGTTAGAAACTAGAGAGTTTCCATAGTTAAGGAGTATACATATGGAACATTAAGGTCTTTATGGATGATTTTATTTGTGACAAAGTAAGGAGTATTTACGATTTTAGGAATGATTTTGGATTGTAAGGATTGATGAAGAGAGGAATTCGAAGGTTTAGTGGAGCCCCAAAGCTCAACTCCGTGTGTCCAGATAGGCCTTATAATTGCCTTGTAGATCCATCTTTTGAAATGAATCGAAAGTTTAGACCGTATGTCTAGTAAGTGCTGTAATAGTCGCAATCGACGTGCAGTTTCCCTTCTTTTTAGTCTTGTTTGAGGATTTCAGGTTAGTCGTTAGTCCAGATGAAGTCCAAGGTAGCGGATTTGTTCTACACGGGTAACAGCAACATTATCAAAGGATCCTGTAGGGCAGTAAGTAGGTTTGAAACGAATGGTTAACGTGCTTTGATGGCATTCGTTGAGAATCATTTTGATCCTCCAATTACTGCACCATTTTTCAAGGGCTGGGATCTGGGATTGGAGAGTTTGGGATGCAATTAAAGGGTTATTATTAACAGCGAGTGCACATGTGTCATCGGCGTAAGTGCTAATATTAAGACCATTTAATTTTACATTTCCAGGGCGATTTTAATCGAAATCATTAAAATCGTTTTCGAGATATTGTGAAAATCGATTCTATAAACTGGCACTTTTGCCTAGTTGATTTTATCGTTGTTGTCACATCTCACTCGTAAATTCCCACCTTAAATATATAATTTCAGTTTCGTATGACTTTTTTTAGACTTAGGGGACCTCACAACATGTACTTTCTTCCACAACTCAAATTGAAAATTTTGCAGGATCGCAATACATTTTCTTACTATGTATTTCATATATATTTTCCATTTTACCAAAACCATAGGAGAAGAAATCGGATAATTTAAAAATGATTATTAATAAAACAGAAATTGTTCTTCTCTTATCATATATTTCACTAACAAACCACAGAACTAATACACCATGTTAAATTTTTACTCTTTCTTTATTACGAATAAGTACAATAATAAAAATAAGCTTAGAAACGGTTATATAAACAAGACAACGTTATAATTTTAATTTTTAGCCTACATTTTATTTGACTGTTAAACGATGAAATGTTAATTGATACAAAAAAATAAATGTGGTGTAAGTCATTTGATCCAACCGCAACTTTTTTGAGAGAGATAAACAGGTTTCTTTGTTGTCAAACGATACAATTGGCATGGCTTAAGAGGGATGAACTACCAAAACTTTCCAAATAAAAATATTAAAACCAGTAAGGCATATTTTAGCAAAAATCAGAGCTTCTTATTTCTTAAATGTCATATTGTCTAAATAGGCCCTTATACGGTAATATACAATTTCGTCAATATATTGACCGTCTGAGGAGAACATTGTAGCAATAACATTGACACGTGTCCTATGTATACCACTTCAAATAATATTTGTTCAATATGTTGATTGTTTCTGGTGGACTTTACACTTTTAAATTTTAATTAGATAATCTATAATGGGTTTGGTATTAAGAAAGTTGGTTTGTTTCGCATAACCCAAAATATAATAATTTATTAAGTTTATCTATTTCTAAATATATATGGTTATAAATTGTACTAACCGAAATTGTTCAGGCAAACATTATAACTATCAATATTTCAAAAATTAATTAAAATTATATTTTAAAAACTGATATATTATTTTTTATGCTGTTATAATGTATGTGTCAAAATCTTACCATTTTTTAATTTCATTAATCAATTTGACAAAACCAGTAAAATGAGTGGCGGTCCCACAAAATGAAAAATTTGACCCCCAACCATAGTTAGGCTGTATGGGATATATAGGACTCCAATGGGAGTCTTGGCCGAAAAAAAGAAACTAATTATTTTATTCGAGGCTTGTATTCATCTAAAGCCCAATCTTAATTTCTTACTTATGATTTTTAGGGGATCACTGAGAAAGCTGGCCAGCTCGCTAGAAGCGTGGCCGAACACCCTTTAATAGAACCAGAACCATACTCATTTCTGAAAGGCATCAGCGCAAAGAGGTCCTTGATTAGACATGGAAGATAGCAGGGCAAGGCGTGGAGGGAATTATGACTGGGCTCAGAGAGGCCAAGATACAATTAAGCCCTCTAATTCTAGAACTAAGAGGCTGCTTGGCCTAAACGTAAAATGAAATTCGATTACTAACAAGAGTTCTTACAGGTCATGGCAGATTTAAAAGACATCTTCGGATTTGTGGAGTTGTTCGTGATGAAACCTTTCACTTATATGGACAGTTCCCCTGCATTATAGAGTAGATTGCAATCGGTACGCGTATGTAAGATATAGGCTTCTGGA
Source organism: Halyomorpha halys (assembly GCF_000696795.3). Lineage (NCBI taxonomy): Eukaryota > Metazoa > Arthropoda > Insecta > Hemiptera > Pentatomidae > Halyomorpha > Halyomorpha halys. The sequence goes on from NW_027105827.1 coordinate 105,060, forward strand.
CTATCTGGGCTCTGATAGAATCTTAGAATATGAGGCTTCATCCATAGATTGGGTGCCCCTTTTAAATTTCATTAGAAAATCAAAAATCATAGCTGCATGAATTCCTGTAAAAATATGTATAATTACTAGCTAAAATTGATGAGTCTGCCAAGTATAGGTAGGGGAAATGAAAAATGGCGGCTGTTTCAAAGCTATAAAAATTTTTTTTTTCATTCGGAGCTCTATATCTTAAAAAGTAGCAACAACTCAAGAAAACCTAAAAGAACGTCATTTAAAGAATAGTAAATTTGCTAAAATATGAGCCCTATTAGAGATATTTACGTTAAATATTTTTCGAGGAGAATTGCTTTTTTAAAAATGTTTCGGAAAAATCTTCTGAAAGATTAGTAGTTAGTTAATTTATTTTGAGAATTCTATATCTCAGGAACTATGTGACGTTCAGATGTCTATTAGCTCTCAAATTAAAGCTAGTTTAATGGACTATAAAGAAGTTTATGACCTTTACCTTCGTAGGAATAGTAGTTTTCATGATATTTGCTAAAATAAATTGATTTATAGTTGTTTGGACAATACGTTTGATTTATCAAAAACTTCATTTCAGAAACCATTGGACGTAGAGATGTCTGCCAGCGCTCAAATTAAAGCTAGTTAAATTTACTACAAAATAGTTAATAATGTTTATCTTTGTAGGAGTAGTAGTTTTTTGACAAAATAAACTCAGTAAATACTAATTTCTAATTGTTCGTATAAAATGTTGGATTTAGATGGAGACCAATTGATTACATAAATGAAAAATATGTATAATTACTAGCTAAAATTGATGAGTCTGCCAAGTATAGGTAGGGGGAATGAAAAATGGCGGCTGTTTCAAAGCCATAAAAAACATTTTTTTCATTCGGAGCTCTATATCTTAACCTACTTTTTAAGATTCTGAAATGAAGTTTTTGATAAATCAAACGTATTGTCCAAACAACTATAAATCAATTTATTTTAGCAAATATCATGAAAACTACTATTCCTTCGAAGGTAAAGGTCATAAACTTCTTTATAGTCCATTAAACTAGCTTTAATTTGAGTGCTAATAGACATCTGAACGTCACATAGTTCATGAGATATAGAATTCTCAAAATAAATTAACTAACTACTAATCTTTCAGAAGATTTTTAAGAAATTTTGCTTTTTAAAAAGCTATATCTCGAGAACTATTGGACGTAAATAGCTCTTTTAGGGCTAATATTTCAGAAAATTTACTCTTCTTTAAATAATGTTCTCTTAGATTTTCTAGTGTTGTTGGTAGTTTTTAAGATATAGAGCTCCGAATGAAAAATTAATGTTTTTTGATTTTTGTGTTGATACAGCCGCCATTTTTATTCCCCTACCTATACTTGGCAGACTCATCAATTTTGACTAGTAATTACACATAGTTTTCATTACAGTAATAAAAAATTGGGGTGAGATAACTGCCTTTTTTTCTTCCCGGCTCTTGTACTGTAAGAACAACTTTTATTGGATTTGGCTCATCTTGGAAGATTCATACCTTCGATTGCTATTTTTTTTGTTTTGGGTTCATTTACATGTATCCATGATTCGTTACCTGTGTGGATGTTATACACTGACTTTGAGCGTATTTTTTCAACATTTCCCTGCACCGTCTTTTGAGCATTTGTGAGTTGCGTTGGATTATGTAAGATTCAACGCGAACAAATCATTTTTACGGCCAAATGTTCATGAAATATCTGATTGATGCTGCTCATACTAATCCCAAAGACTTCTCAATCTCACATGACGATCTTGCTTTAACAGTTCACACACGGTATCGATGTTTTCTAGGACAACAACCAAAGGTAGACGTTTCCACTGAATTTGTCCTGGAGCGGAGGTCAACCACGATTGAATTCATCGATGCACTCAATACAAGAGATAACCCACGTCGAAAGTTATGAAAAATAATCGCACGAAAATGTTCATCAGTTAATTCTATTTTTTGTTCGAAATAAACTTTTCAAGTTACTGTAAACAATACAAATTTTGCTCAAATAACAAAACGTTATATTTAAAAATGTCTAGCTTTCTATTGCAAACTTCAGATGGCGTCTAACACATAGTTTTCCAAGCCCAGAAATAAAAATAGGAAACCTCAATTTTATTCTATTTCTTTATTTTAGCATTTTTCGCGAGAATAAAGTGAACACCTGATATTTACGAAACACTCTGAGGCTATCCCACACTTCCCTCGTAACCCCTCATTTACAAATTTTGAATAACGAATCGATATTTCCCTTACACGATCTGACCTTCCATCTCCGATTATCTGAACGTTTATTGTCATTCTGATTGACCATGGAAGGGACCTCTAAGGATTGTATTTTGTCTTTAAATATTTTTGACTTTATTATTAACTCCATTATTTTGAAAATTTGTTTTAAATTTATTAATATATTTTATTTACATGTTTATATAATAATTTCATTTAGTAATATTATTCAAATAATATATAATCATCATAACAAGAATTCATTTTCTTTATTCATCTTACAGAAAAAAAAAAATTATTGTCAGCATTATGTACATTAGTCTAGGCGCTTGTACTGGGAACGTTGTTCTTGTTGGGAACGCGCTTGTTCTTGGGTGGAATCTTCCTAAGCCACTTTGGTTTCTAGAATAATTTTCATATCACTGATCCTACTAGTCAATAAAAAGCTTGCTAAAAGTATTCCTCGCATTAATAGATTATTTACGGTAACTTGCTTTCCTTTTTTACACTCCTACAGTAGGCATGAAAGCACAGCGAAATTAGTCAATGTGTTCAGCACATTTGTACTTGCTTTGTCCTCCACTCACTATTGTATGAATACAAATTAATTCTTAGCCACAGATGTTTTTTCTGAAAGTATTTCAACATATACAGGCTCGTCCCAAATAATGCAGTTCTGGAACTCATAAATGCTGAAATTTATAAGTACAGCTAAATGTGCATTTGTAAACAAAACTAATTATAATAAATAAATAGAAATATTGCTTTTTGGTCTCCGGTTATCTTACTGGAGACCATATTACGCCACGTCCTTCTAGTAGTTATTCCCATATTGCGTGTCAATATTTAATTTTTTTTAGAATTACTCTTTTAAATCGCCTTTTTCCTTCACACATATTTCGCAGATACCCTTCTCCGAAACAAAAAATGAAATGTTGAAGTCATTCATGAAGACTCGTCGAAATAGAGCATAGCTTCCGTATGGTATATTCTTTGCTTTACAGCTCGATACATAGTCTCTATGGATGTCCGCCAATGAACGACTTCCGTCTATAAACGTTCGTGATGGATTTTCGAAGGTGTAGTGGTTTTCTATCTTGGGAATCGAATTTATGTGCTTGTGGATCTCCTGTCGTATTGCCGGACCTAAAGTCTTCTGCTTTCCGTGCTTCCCGCGAAGATCAGGTTCGATTGTCGCACCTAAGCTTTTGTCCCGTTTCTCCTGGACCGTGCGTATCGTCCTATCATTTATATCCAGAGTGTTCTCAAAAAACAGTTTACAGACTCTAACTTTTTTTCCTTCCCGAGTAAAATAATATGCATTATTCCTCTGTCGTGGATTCCTAGAATCTGTCACTCGAATGTATCGATATTTTGGTTCTATTCGCGTCATTGAATTATTTATGAATTCCCTCTGCTTTTCTATATTACCTAGTGACCAATAAGCTGAAAAGATCTCCTGCCTTTCTTTTTCATTAATCTGTGCTGAACATTTCAACTTGCATTTTTCACCACACGGAGCTTTTATTTCTCTACACTTTCTAATTTTTTTGTTCTTTGAATAGGTTTCATAGGCCTCTCCGGAGTTTCTTAATTGCTTTGAAATGCTTCTTTTCCAGTTTTCTCTACTACTTGTACGTTTGGCAGTACTAAATATGTTGGAGATATCTTGAATAGATGTAAACGGGTTTGGCTTTTTTAGATATGAACTATATTCTTCGGGATGATTATCTGCTTTTCTTCCTATAAAAAACATCGAAATAATCGCATCTAAGTGATATACTACATTTTAATATACAGAAAAATGCAATTAATTAATTAGGATTTATAGGCTGTGGGCAAGTCTTATATTATTTTTACTTGAAAACATAAATTATGCACTATCATATATGTGAAGTTAACCTACGGTCTGGTCATTTGAAAGGTAAAATTTCACATGAAACGAAACAAAAACCCATTGAAATACATTCATTATTAGCAAAGATTAAAAAAGTATTTCAATTTATTGAGATATTTTTTCAAAAGTTCTTAAAATAAATTTAATTTTTGAGTAAATTTGAATGTCAAAATCTGAAATAAAAAATTACAGTAAATCAAACCAAAATTTGTTTTAAATATTTTACTTTTAACTTTGTGATTATAGGATTACAATTTTTTTTAAACTTTTAGAGTTAATGGTGTTCTGGTAAATTTAAGATTGGCTGAAGCGTTAAGATTAAATAAATAAAAGAAAAATTAATATAAACCATCACCTAAGTAAAGCAATTACGTATTTAGTTGAAACTCGTATACAATACAATACCGACCAAAGTTATTATTTTTTTTTTGTTTATGGAGACCATACAATTTGTAATATAAGTGATATCTCTAAGATATTCTTTATAGTTCTCATAAATTACCATTAGGTATGGATGGCTCTGTTTCAGATAATTGAAGATGTGAATAAAAAAAGAAAAACTACTCTATGAATATTCCAAGGTCACACTTTTTTTATCTATAAAAGTGAATGCTAGAGAAAGGAAACGTACTAGTGGCTATAACATTTTGAAAACATCATCAAAACTATATTTTATTCCAGTAAAATTATATTCATTGTTATCCTAGCAAAGCATAGGAACAATACCTTTATTGTTAATTACGTACATATTAGTGTATATTATTGGTTCATCTTTATTAATTATATATGAATCGTTACTTACATAAAAATCTAATGTTAAATTCAACGTTTTAAGAATTAAATAGAAGAATAAAAAAAAACTATAATCTCCTATTATTTGTTTATTTTCTTCTTAGACAAATACTTTCACGGTTGTTTTAATAGCAATTAGTTTCATATATTTATTTGCATATTTTCTTACTTTCTTTGTATATATATTCTAATTTTATGTCAATTCTTACAATGTTTTTATCTTGTTTAGCCCTCACGAAGACCTGCATAGTGGGACGAAACACTGGTTAACATTTAATAGTTTTTTCTATTATTTTGCACCTTAATTTACCGCCACTATCCTACAGGTTACCTACCTATTCTGGAAAGACCGAATTTTTATTTCATAGTGCCACCACGAAATATAAGTCAATTTGACCTGACTGAAATCGAACCGGCGCCGCGGCAGATTGCTAAGGTAAGGCCTAAACCAATTCGGCAACCATGGCATCCTCCACCTCTGCCTATCCTGGGCTACTGCATTCCAATTTGCTCATTACATTGCAGCTCGTTTACACGTTTGTAAATTCTGTGTATACATTATTGCTTTTTAGAGACGTCTCGATGGATGGCTTCAAGTCACATGTCCCGCCCATCTATCCTCCTTGTCTTCATATCATGAAATATTGTCTTAACAGTATCTGCAAGCGATTTACTGTTAGTTCTTCTCCTTCATGTGTTAAGGCTCTCATCTCAAATCGCATAGAGAGTATTTTCTTTTCAAATCTCTGGATCCTAGGGTGGCCATTAGAGCCGAGGTTTCGCAGCCTTGAACATTTATAGTATTTACAACTGTATACTAAGTATTTACAAGTTTTTACTTTCGGGAATGATTTTCCATTCATATGGAATCTGTTATTACGATAGATTTTTCTGGTTACTATTGTATACTTTGTTTTATCTTCGTTCACTTGCAAGCCGGTTTCCTCTGTTTCTCTTATCTGAGTCTTAGGGAGTCTTTTCTAACATACAAAATTTCATTTTTATAACTTACCAAGGGCTAAATTAAAGAGCACTGACGAAAGTCTATCACCTGTTCTGATTTAAAAGGCTTCTTATATTTCTCTTTGTTTCAGCTCACTGTTTTTTTTTTTTTTTTACAAAGAACAATCAGTTTAGTCACGATATTCCAAAGACGGTTTCGGTCCATGGAATTAAAGGTTGCTGAGAAAAGATAAAATAAAAAATATATATATAGTTAGTTCTACAACCAGAAGATTAATCTTGGTTTCCTATGGAATCTTCCACTCAAAGATAGGCAAAGGTTAGCTATAGTTTAAACTAATAGCTTAAATTGCCAAGGATACTACCCTTATTCATGAATTGATAAATAAATAAATATCATATCCGTGCCAATTTTAGCTATTAGTTTTAACTAATGATAATCTTTGCCCAATAGTGTTTTAGCTTTATTTGCTGTCACCTAAACATTAAACATTACCTATGCTGATATAACCTCAGAAATTTGTTATAAGGACCAATAAAAGTGATCAATTAATCTGATTTATGATTCAGAGATATTTCAAATGACTGTAAATTTTCAGAGATTATTTGGAGTTTTAATGCTGAAGAGATCACCTCCTTGAATTGTTGAAGGAACAGAACTTTCTTAGCAAGTGCCCCTTTCCTCCATGGCTGTAGTATAGAGGATTATTTTAAAACAAATAATAGTTTATTGGGTCTTGTAGCTATTTTTGAAATTACTTCTTTTTAATTTATTTTAATTTCATTTGAGTGCTTATTGTTTTTCCCTAACCTAAATTCATGGTTACTTTTTGTTTCTTTCAATTATGAGCTTTGTTTCTTACGATGTTATTTTTTTTTCGATTTCAAATTTTATAATAGCTAAATCCATGAAATTTCTTCTCACCTAAACCAAATGAGTAATTAAGTAAAAACAATATTTATTAATGTCCTTTCTCTTGCAAATTTACAACAGTAACCATTATTATTATTTTATTTTATTTTTTTGCCTAGTTTATTAATAACTATATTTACTTGTTCTAGTTTATTTTAAATACATTGAAAATTGATTTGTGTGTGTTTATATATTAAAATAATGTTTAAAAAAATCAGACCAGATTTTCTGAATAGTTGCATTGATACTGTGACAGTGATGTCTTTCAAACAATCAATTCCTTCTCGTAATCGTGGTTCCTTTTCATCCTCCTCTTTGGTTTTAGAGACTTCTTTTTCATTTTCAAGTAGCACCTTATCCAAGTCGGACGACTGTTGTGCTTCCGGTGGCTCGCACATTTGTTTTATACGGGAAATCATGTCTGAAAGGAGATATGTAAATTATATAAGTTTTAAGAAAACTGCTATAATTCTGTATACAAAAATTAATATTTATTATCTGTTATTTAACGACAATAAATGCCATTGATTATTATGTTCTATAGAAAGTAGAATGACTTACAGAGAAGTAGTTGAATGTAACTTGCAATAAAAATGGTTTAAAAACCAATTTCACTTTTAAAATATTTAAATGATTGTTTCATCAATGACCAATATTTTTAAAATAGTGGAAATCTCATTTTTTTTTTTGTCTGTATAAAAAGTCATTTGTCTGAATAATACATTGTTTTAACAAAGTTGTGTTTTGCTTTAATAGCGGCACATCTGGCAAAAACAAAAAAAACTCTACTGAAAAACCATATACCCAAAACTATGCATATACTGTACAGAAATTAGCCTCAGTCTATCGTACATCGGAGAAAAAGCTCATTTTTAAATAAAATCAAAACTTTTTTTTTGTTGACGTACCACAATTACAGCAAAGCAGCGAAATGAAATCTTTTTAATTATTACCTTTAAATAAATATCGTCCTAATTTGAGACGGGACTATCTTTCAGACACAGCTTTGAATACGAGCGTAACGACACTACTGAGATAATACAGTGGGCTGTAAATGAAAACTTTAATAGAGCGACACAAGTACGATCTGTTGGAGAGTTTTTGAATTACAAATATGTCGTTTCTATAGTTACGGGTTTATTCAAGTGTATTCCAACTGTTTAAATGAATTAAAAATTTCTAATTCGTTCAATATGACGTCGTCTTTTAATTGGATGATAGTCAAACCATTATATAGATTGGTTAATAAAAACATATTTTTTTTCAGGATCTTTTAAATATAATCGAGTCATTAATTTTAGAAAGGTAGTGAATCAAAAATTATCGATGTTACTTTTTTTTTTAGAAAAATCGATTCTATGGATGTATCATAATCCCTTCTAATTGATTATAGAAAGCGAACAAATTCATGTATTTCAATAACAAGTGCTCCAACTCTCAAATTCTTTGTTTTCAGAATTTTTGTTATACTGAAACTGATATACTTTAGAATAGTTTAAATTTTATATATATATTTGCATTAAGGACAAAATATATAATTATGGATATACACCAAAATGACAATATAACTGCTAATAAAATTTGTATATTGAAGGTGGGTGAAAAGCACCAAAACGTTGTATTTAACAAAATATATAATACAACAAGAAGAAACATTGTGTAAAATTTTCTGTTTTGGTTTTTGTTTTTTTTAATGCCAAAAGGAACATTTTTCATTGTGATAAGGTTCATTACTCATCTTGTAAATATCTTAAATCCATATTAAGTAGCAATTTAAATGAATGAAACAAAAAGGTCTCTGAGATTGAATCTATAATTTATTAACAGTGGGTAGATATGTTTTATAAAAAAAAATTAAATTAGTGAGAGAGTTAGTCAAACAAAAGAGAAATATAGCTAGGATCATTGAGGATTTTATGCAAATCCATCCTTCCTCTAGGGCATATTTCCGTCCAAGCCTTCTAAATCCGTCAACTTAGGATATCACGATCTTACTATATATTTTTTATGTTTTATTTTCACCCAATATTTAACCCTTGTAAAGTTGTAGGTAATTTTTATCAGTACCCCTAACTTGGTTACTATAAGATCTATTTACATGAATATCGTAAAGAAACTTGGAACTAAAGAACTAATAGAGTTGTTTGTTAAATTTATTATTATTTGTTTAAATAATTTATATTTTATATGGATGTATTACTCCCCAAATATTTTTTGATGCCAAGTCAATTTCAGACCGAGAATTTAAGTATATTTTAAATGAGTGGCTATAATCTTCTCAGAAGATTATATTTTTTAAAAATACCTAAGATAGTTGTTGAGTTATTCGAAAAAATTACATATATTTTTTTTGTTTTTAAATATATTTTTTTTAACCAGGGTGCGAATTTTTTAAACCCAGCCTTATTGCTCATCTAAAACACCTAGAAAAATCAACGTTATTTATTTCACATTTTTAGATGTTGTCGTTATTGAGATATAGTGATAAGTGAATGATTGGTAATATTGGCGAAAAACACAGGCTTGCGGTTTCTATTTTATAAATGCGCCTTTTCTACAAGGTGCTATAGGAAAATATATTTACATACATTTAAACATACCTTTTTCAAACTATTATGTTCTTATTTATGGTTATATATTTGATAGATATATCCTTTGATTAGGTAACACAAGCTACCTGGCAGAGCCATGGAAGGGCAGCGAAACGGACCCAGCCAGGTGCATGGTATCCCTGAGTATGGCCTTGTTCTCCGGCCTCTTCGCCTATGGGGGCTGGAACTACCTCAACTTTGTGACAGAGGAACTTAAGGATCCATACAGGTAAGTGGAACAATACATTTGTTGAATAATAAATCCGTACTTTCTTTATACAGTTTATTAATACGAATTGCTCAGGTCTCAGGCAGGTGCGAAGGATACGGCCACACCGTACCTTGCTCAAAAAATAAAAATATTTAAACTGAGTTAAGAGTTCTGCCCTACGTTAATTTAGTGGAGGAAGTTGTTAAACCTACGAGTTGTGTTCGTTGACAATATGGGGGGGGGGGCAATAAAGGGTTACACAGGACCTCGTATCAACTAATACCGGGTCTGAATACAAATTTATATTTTTCAAAAATTTATGTATTTCAAAAATGAAGCAAAATAAAGCTTTAATTATGATAGGTTACAAAGTATACGATTAACTGAATTATAAGGCATAGTTCGGTAATCATTATACGGGTGATTCACAAATTTTCAATAAACAAATTATCTCTAAAAAGAAAAACAATTATGTATGTTGTTAGGTTAGCTGTTAATTAAACCACTATCACGCAAAATCTATTTATAATTTTATTTAAAATTTTGGCGCCTGAAATCTTGGCCTAAAATGTTATGATAATGAAGCTATAAACCATCGCGACAATGCTAAAATAAAGTTTAAAAAGTCATCTAATATTGGATTAATGTCCAATTATTATTTTATGATCTCACTTCGTAAAGTTAATGATAACTATTCATAAACTTTGAAACAAAACAATATAATTAAGAGATTACTTACCTGTTACTTTTCCTCCGGTCGATTAAGATGAGAGAAATGAACGATAAACTTGTAGTTAAGGTAAACTTTTGAACTTCATAGCAATATTTTTATTCTTTTAGTAATACTTTCACTTCTACTTACGCAGGCGTAAAAGTATTTTTCCTGACAGATCTGTATTTCAAGAAGAGTCCACCCGATATATCCTAATGTTGAAATTGATACCTCCATTTCTATTTGGTAAATAATTTTTTTTTCCTTCTAAATAATTATCTTTTCTATTAAAACACCACATGGAAAAACATCTAAATATCACCATCTCTTCGTAAATGATCTAATTGGTATTCTTTTAAATTGTTTACTAAAATCTTCCCAGTTTCAATCCCTCATTTTCCCATCCATTTATTTTTTAAAATTATTGGGAACTTTTTACTTGTGCAAAACTATACACAAAATATTGGGCATGGGTGTAGCCTCGCCATTATAATCATGAAATGACATTTCGTAAATCCTATAAAATACTAATTTAATACATTTAATACATCACCTAGGGTCAGACTCCAATTATTTCACTCATTATTTAGAATTTAAAATAAACAAATTCAAATCCTCCCATATCTAAAAAAATATCTACGGACATACCCTTATCTAACTTTGCCTATATGTTACGCCATGGCTACGGTATTAGATGAGTAATGTGGTCGTAATTTTGCAATCATCTCTAGATGTTTATACGTCAAATATCGGGCAAACATTGGTAACAAATCAGGAGAAAATCGACGAGGGCGCGGTCCGCAAAATTTACGGATTTACGAAAGAGCATGTCATGATTCTAACGGCGAGGCTACACCCATGGCCAGTACGTTGTGTATAGCTTTGCCCAATATAGATTAGGAAATATTTACCTCCAAATTTGATATACGAACATTTTGTGACGATTGTTAATAATATATCGGCCTCGTTAATCGCCCAATACTGAACCACATTGGCTCAGGGGGATACGAGTGTATCCCAACCTCCCGGTTTAATTTTCGTTGTGTCTCGATGTTTCTATAGAGAAAATTTCAAATCAAATTTTGAAAATGATCATAACGTGGCCATTTTAAGAGTTGATAATACATAATGTCAGGCCATAACATTGTATAAAAAGTACGCTAGGTTTACACAGTTTTAATTTAAACCTGGTGGCAGTTAAGATTGAACTATCAAAACAAAAGTTTAGGAATTCATTCAGAATTTTACCAATCCTAACTTATGTAATATGTACATGGCTGAAGGCATGAGATCATATCCAGACCAGAGGTAGCACATCTCATTTTATCTACCTAAAAAGTTAATATAAATATTATAAATGGTATTTCTTATTATCGTAGATTGATTATACAGATATTTGATTAAAGTTCAAATAAAAGTTTTTGCCTTTTTTATTTTCAGTTATTTCTTTTATTATTTAATTGAAAAAACTTGTTAGTAATTTGAATTTTCCATTGACCATGAACCGTGTTATATGAGCTGATTAAGAATGAAAATAGTAAACTGGTTCAATCTATTTCAGATTGAACTCCTAGTTATAAAATTAAATTAAAGTAAATAATTTGCCATTTAGAAGGATCATGCTGCCCTAAGTTTTATAACGACTTCTTCGTTGAGAAATACAAAAACTAATGTAAGAAGACTGAAGACCCTTAAAGACTAAAAAGAAGGTGGAAAAGAACGTGCTAGCCGTTGAATGGTGCTAATATTGACAGTGGCCGGAGAGCAGGGTTCCCTACTCCATTTTCCTCAACTCCTAACTAATGCCGCTCGAGTGCCTCTGGAGTACTTTTCGACCTCTGGTGGAACGGAAAGGAAACACTTAATAGTTCGCAAAAGAGGGACTATTACGCTGGCTTATACCTTAAGCTGTGGTTTCAAAAGGTTTTGTTGTTTGGCATTTGAAGAAAATAAAATCTATCTTGAACATTATGAGAAATAAAACAAAAAATAACTGTTCAATTCCAAACATTTCTTGTTCTTTTTCCTTGACTATAGCATAACGCCAGAAGTAGTGCTTAGCCATTCCGTTACTAGGACTGATTTTCCTTCAGAGAACGGCTTAATCATTTCTCCAGTTTGAGGACTCAAATTACTCTGCTTATTATTACTCGTAAATGCTTTAGAATAATAATAAGCTCAAAATACTTTTTAGTAGTTATTCTCAGCCCTCGAAGAATGGTGTCGTAATTGGAGGATTAAGATAAATTCCAACAAATCCCATCAAATCACCTTTACCCTTCGTTGTAAACCTACCGACACCCCTACGGTTTCATTTAATAATGTTACTCTTACCCCTGTCGAACAGATCCGCTACCTTGGACTACATCTGGACAAACGATTAACCTGGAATCCTCACACAAGACTGAAAAGACAGGAATAGTACAAGAGCCGGGAAGAAAAAAAGTCACCCCAATTTTTGATTATTTTAATGAAAACTATGTATAATTACTAGTCGAAACTTATGAGTCTGCCAAGTATAGGTAGGTGGAATAAAAAATGGCGGCTGTTTCAAAACCTTAAAAAAGCATTGAATTTTCATTCGGAGCTCTATATCTTAAAAACTACCAACAACAACACTAGAAAATCTAAGAGGACATTATTTAAAGAAGATTAAATTTGCTGAAATATTAGCCCTATTAGAGATATTTACGTTAAATATAAATAGGGGTAGTAGTTTTTATAATATTCACATATGAATATAAATATGGCAAATGAAAATTTGTCCGAACAACTATAAATCAATTTATTTTAGCAAATTTCATGTAAACTATTACTACTGCGAAGATAAACATCATAAACTACTTTATAGCTCATTAAACTAGCTTTAATTTGAGTGTTATTCACTAACTACTGATCTTTCAGTACGTCCCATACAATAATTATGAGTCTGTTTTTTGGTCAGGTGACGTTATTTCATCATAGTGAAATTTCGAAAGAAAAAAATGAAATCTTGAATAAAATATCAGTTTTAGTTTTAAAAGATAATAAACGACTAGCAAAGTGCACGATTTTTCCATTTTTTTATGAAGTATCTTTTAGGAATGACAGCCCCAAATGTTTTATGACGTTATTTTTTTGTTTGTAATCTGAAGCACCAATAGATTTTTTTTTTGGGGGGGAGGGGTGATGGGGGTATTTTATTCAATCTATAAATGACTATCAACAGTTGAGAGAATGCTATAAATAGTGGATGAGCAGGTGAGAAAGAAAAGAGAAAACGCATGGTTTATGTATGAAGAGCATTTGTTAGATAGAAGCGGCTGCATTATGTAGGAGCTGGGGAATCTACTTCATTACTTCGGATAAATGATTGAAATTTTATTTCAATTTATTATTTTATTTTTTGTATGTAGGGTTTCAAAGTGATAGTTTATGAACTAGCGACATATTTATTTGATTAGTCAAATATAAGGTGTGCCTGCCACCTTTTGTATAATTCAAACTGTGTACTGACGAATCAGTTTCTTCAAGAGGTTACGAACATTTTCTATATCCTTCGTGTTCATTAATTTAATAAATTATGGATTCATACAACAAAAAAAAAGTTTTTATTTATTGAAACTTATTCATTGTTTATAAAGGTACGGTATTTAATGTTATCTTAACAGTTATTCTAAATTAAAAATCGAATTAATGCTTTTATATTTCATGATAGTGGAGAATTTGATAACTATAAATGGGTGTAATTAAAATTAAACTGATTTAAACTAAAATTAAATTTTGTAATTAATAATAATAATGTGTACCGCTACAATCTATGATAGGTTAGGGGCTTAGTACTTTGTAAGGAATTACTGTTTTTAGTACTGTGTTTATACTAAGAGGTGATTTTTTCCTGAATCCACAGGGTTGACTCCTACCGTGACAGAAAAAATAATTTCATGCCACAGCTGGAGTCGAACCCGAATCTTTAGAGTTAGTAGCTTAGCACCTTTCCACTGCGCCACCCCCACTCACTAATAATTAATTATTGATTGATACTTAATTATTGACTAATTAATCCACTCAACATTAATTATATTTGTCCCTTTTTGTCAGGAATTTAAAGTAACTATTGTTTCAAACTACGATTATAATTTAATTTATTTCAAAAGTATAGTTCTAATTGAAGACTTTTGACGGTAATTATGAACTTAATGTAATCCAATGATATATATTTAATTGATAAATAAAAACGAAATTAATGAGAAAAATAGTTGTTAGCGAGATCTAGATTACTCCTGATAGTCCAAGAGCCCCCAAGAGGAGAGTTATTTCACTCCAATTTTTGATTACTTCAATGAAAACTATGTATAATAACTAGTCTTAATTGATGATTCTGCCAATTATAGGTAGGGGAAATACAAAATGGCGGCTGTTTTAAAATATTTAAAAATTAATTTTTCTTACGGAGCTTTATATATTTAAAATTAGCAACAACACTAGAAAACCTAACCCAAAAACATTTAAAGAAGAGTAAATTTGCTAAAATATGAGCCCTAATAGAGCTATTTACGTTCAATAGTTCTGGAGATATAGGTTTTCTCTTCAACATTTCATAAAAAATGCACTATAAAATCAGTTGTTTTATTTTTTAGCTCAGTCACTGCGTTAAATGAGTGAAATGTTTTTTTTATTTTCCTTTATTTTATGGTTGCGAAATGTTGTATTTTATTTATTCTAAGAACTAATAATTGTATTTATTCTTGATAATTTAAAAATATATATAGTAGGTATAATAAATTATAACATTTATAGATGAAAACATGGCAGAGGTAACTTCTTGATGGAATTCCTTTATATTTGGACTTACTGGAAGATCCAGAGCCAAAATATATTTCATCCTCAGCGTCTTCGTCCTAAACTTTACGTCTTCGGGATCTGGTATTTGTCCATCTTTTCCGACGGTGTTCTTTTCAGAATTTTTCCTTTTGCTTCACTAATTTCGTCAAGATAATGCGTAGATGAGTTCCTTTTTGATGACAAAGTGACTTGGATAAAAGGAGCAAATGACAGTCTCAAGATAATTATTAAAATTTAAGAAATAATTTAATTATAGAATTTATATTATTTAAACTTTTTTTTATGTGGTCATTGTCATATATTTCTTATCTTATAATAATATCTTATCAACTCATAGATCGTGCTGTTACGTCCCTCAAGCTTATTATTAATTAATCATTGTAACATCAATTTCGTTGATCGTATTAAGGATTGCCGATGCAAATAAAATACTTAAATTTAAAGTTTAGTTTAAATCAAAATTTAATTACGTTCCAGTTACTTTACTACGTGTTAAAATGAATCTTAACAATTAGTAAGTTTTAACGAAGGTTGATATCCTGTTCAGGTTTGACACTGAAGTTGAAGCTGATTAGTTCTCGATAAATGCTTAGAATTGAACCGAGAGGGGGGAGTTGTAAACTAATCTTGTCTTTAGCAAGGTCCCTTCATCAGGGCTTCATTGAGTTCGTATCGCTTACAAGCAGATAGCAACTTGTATCCTAGCAACTGGAGAGTACAACTTCAAAGTAGAGGATTAAGGAATCGTTATAAATATAAATTTATATTTTAAATATAATATTTTCAATTTCTTGAGACTGATTATTATTTATTAAATAAAACAAATTGTGTATCCTTGTATAGTCTCAACACTTTTTATTACATCAATCGGCCATCCTCAAGGACAATCTTCAAATATAAATTCTTACCTAACATAAAAATTTAAAAATTGTTTTGCAGGTTATTCTGCCCAGATCATTAATTATAAGTCAAACACACCCTACTTTTTTTAATTTAATGAATTTTTTAAAAAAATAAGGTGTGTTTGACTTATAATTAATGACCTGGGCAGAATAGTCTGCAAAACAATTTTTAAATTTTTATGTGAGGTGAGAATTTATATTTGAAGATCGTCCTTGAGGATGGCAGAAATGGCCGAAACGTTGGATTATTGATGTAATAAAAAGTGTTGAGACTATACAAGGATACAATTTGATTTATTTAATATATAAATTTATAGTCTGAAGGAGTCTATTATCGTACTTAATACCAACTTCTTCATGTAAACAATACTCGAAATGTATATGAGAAGGAATAATAAGCTAGTCGATTCTGTTTAAAATTGTTTCATTTCGTTGACCTTTATTTTTTATTTATTAGAAAATTAGCAACTCTATATAGTGAAATAGCATTTCGTAATTTTTTAAATAATATTACATATAAAATCTGTATGCTATAACCCATGGGTTATAGCATACAGATGGGTTCGGGGTTCAGTATTTAGTAAGAAAGTACTGTTTTTTCAACGAGTTGATTTGTGATCACGCTCAACCTTACTTTACATAGGCTGGGTTTACTCTAGGAAGGCTTCTGAAACCACAGGGTTGACTCACGGTTATAGTAACAGAATAAATAATTATATGCCACAGCTGGATTTGAACTTGGATTCCGAAAGTTAGTGACAGCGTTTTACTCATTGAGCTACCCCCCTCTCTGATAAACAATAAAAAAAAATTTATTAACTTTGGAATTTTTTTTCAGTTTTGGTTTTACCAATATAAACTGTAAAGGAGTCAATAAGTGTAAAACAATTAAAATATTCAAGAATCTAATATTTTTTTTATGTTGGGTTTTATTTAATTAATTTGTTTATGTTGAATTTCCATTTTACGTTCCATCAAATCTTCCAAGATACGTTCTCGCGACCATATATAATATTTTCATTGTGGAAAATTGTCTGCTGTCAGGAACAGCAATCACTGGCACTAGTCATAAATAATCGATTACTGTATGGAAAGTTTTCAATTTGAAGAAAAAAAAACCCACCGTAGTCGGTAAGCTGGAGAAAGTGAAGACTACTTCTCGGCTTACCAATCGGACATTCATACCTTTATGTTCATTAATTTAGTCCTTTATTATTTAACAAAGGAACAACTTTATTTCGGTTACTTCAGTTATTATAGCAGATATTTATCCTGCAACTCGGTTTTATATGGTTTAAATTTTCGAAATGCTAATGTTATCTTGGTTAAAATATTTTGGGCAATATGTTCCTATCGAAAACTGTAAGGTTCCAGGTCAGGTATTTGCATTCGTAGAGAACAGTAGGAAGTATATTAGTCTTGTAAATTCTTATTTTCAGGGTCATAGAAAGTAACCCTGAACTGAATATTTTAGCGACTACAAAATTAATATGTATTTCCCACCTCTAACCTTGCTTTTATTTCCTTTTTAATTTCATATTACTTTCCTTATCACCCAGGTAAGCTAATGTATCATAATAAGGTCGAACTTTCTATTGGAAGTTTTTGATGATTCTATGAGTTTAAGAAGAGCCTCCGAGTCCAAAAAAAAAAATTTCCCGCCATTGGTCTGGCTGTGTATATATATGTACCACAATTATCTCTGGATATAGCCACTGAACATTTTACCCATAGATCTGGTTGAAATGACACTTGGGTTTGGGAAAACCTTTCGGATGCATTTTCTCTTTTGATTCCTTATTATGATACTACAGTTGCTCGTGAACTAGATTACACACGCCTGTTTGTATCCTTACTGACCTTACCACCACATCTCATATCAATCTACGGTCAACTATAACACCTCATTATGGATCTACTTTTTAGATTAATTCGAAAACTATAGTATTTTTCAAATTATTCTAAAAACTTTGGTATCATGTATTCAATGATACTATATTACATGTATATGTATCACACTAAGGTGTAATTACGCCCAATAAGAGAGGCACAAAAAATCAATCTTAAAACACGGTATCCCGTCATTTAATGTAAATTTATAAATTTTTGGCTTGACTGTATTCTTTCATGGATTTTTGACAATTTTTTTTTAAGTATTCGTATTCTTGAAAGAATATTACTGGTGTTGAATTATAGTATTGTGACCATAACAAATATTTTAATTCAGAAAGTTTTCATTTCTTCAATTACCATTTTTTAAATTTATTTCCTCAAATGTATATACATCTCCCAGAACATTCCAGTCCCTCTTTTGAAAGGTAACTAAATAGTCTAGTATGCTAAATTATTTTTAAAAAAGACTCATTAGTTTATATATTGATAACTTAAACTGAAATAGAGGAAAATGTTAGGAAAAGATTTATATGGGACTTTTACCCGAAATTGAGACCCTTATTGTAACGTTTGGTTGATGAATAAATACTCTATCCTGTTCTTGTATGGATGTTGTGTTGTACAGGAACCTACCCAGAGCCATATGGATTGCAATGCCGATAGTGACAATCATCTACGTTATGGCCAACCTCGCCTACTTTGCGGTCATCACGCCCCAGGAGATGCTGCAGTCTCCTGCTGTAGCCGTGGTGAGTCAATTTTTTCTATAATATTTTATTGCTATTATTTCAAAAAATATTTTGTAAGTGAAACCTGACACTTGTAATTGAGTCATAAATTTATTTAGTTATTGATATAGTTGACAGTTCATAAGTCTAATAAAAATCAGTATATATAAGGCCATTTTTATGAACGATCCTAAGGAAGACCTAACTAAACCTTTACTTTAAATGCACATAAGCTTTTCTTAACAAAGTTTTATCTTTTAAACACCACTTTGCCAATAAAGCGACATGTAGTTCATAAGTTATTTTTATGAATAAAAGGAACGTTTTGAAAACAAATTTTTTTCTTTAGTAAAGTTATAGCAACTAATACTAAGAACTTCCTTTGCAAGGTTTATAAAAACGCCCTTCAACCTACTAGACAGAAAAGTATATTAATTTTTTTTCTTCTGAATCACATTAAAAAAGCCTTACCAGAACTAAGGTAACCAATCCAACTTAATTTTCAAAATCTGTTTATTTTAATTAATGGTTACCAATAATAGGAATAAAATCATTCCAGTTCAAGATACACCTACATCCACAAAATACTAAAATAAAGGAAATAAAGTAAAACATTGAACTAAATTTATATAATAACCATATTTATATAGTAACCATATTTATTTAGTAACCATATTTATCCTTATTCTAAATAATAATAATGTGAACCGCTATGGCCAATGAAGGTCATGGGTTTAGTACCTTGTAAGGAGTCACTGTTTTTAGAACAACTGTTCAGGTAGATACATGAAGGTGATTTTTTTCAAGATCACGCTCAACCCCAATATTTTTCCCCAATTAAGATAATTTATAGAGTAGAGGCTTTTGCTTCAGGAGGGCTTCCGAACCCATAGGTTTGAGTCACGGTTACAGTAACAGAATAAATAATAACATGCTGCTGACAAATCCGAACCCAGATTCAAAGAGTTAGTTGCACAGTACTTTAATCACTGAGCTATCCCACTCTTGAATAAGCAATAAATATTTTTTTTTTTAATTTAGACTTTTTTCAGTTTTTTTTGTTTTTTTTATACTACCAATATAAATTGTAAAGGAGTCAAAACGTGACTTTATGAGGCTAGCTAGGTCCCAGGAGGGCACTAGATCCCACAGGGTTGACTCATGGCTATAATGTAACAGAAAATAATCTTTATTTTAAAAAGTATTAAAAATTCCATGTGTATGTATGTACATATGTTAATATTATATTATATATTTCTTCATTGTTAGCGTGTAATGAATGAAAGAATTCAGGAAGAAAATTAAAAAATCATATTTTTGTTATTAGCTTCTACAAATATGAGAGAAAGTAAGTTTTACAGTAATTTTCTTTTTTTTTTAAGGAAAGGCATTAATAAAAAATAATTATAAATTGTAACCCTGTTATAATTTATTTTATGTTCTGTCCTTTCAAAATAAACTAAACTTGAATTATAATTGTGTAAATATATATTTTCCACTTTGATTTCGTACGTAGTTAATGCAAGTTTAATTTCTTTTTGGATGTTGCGGATCCAAAACTTACAAACTCAAAGAATAGCAATGTATGAAATTTAGTAATAAAGTAAATATTTGTAATGGAGCAAACCTGATTTACCCAAAGACTGGCGTCAAAACCTAAGTCCAAAAAAAAAATATGTATAAGCATATTATGAGCAGGCTTATTTTGAGGCAAACTAAGTCTTGATTATTTAAAATTCTCATAAGACATATATTATATAGAAACCTCACATATGCATCACAGACCTCAGATAATACTAAATACAAATAAGCATTAAAAAATTTCATCAATATATTTTGTACATTGTCCTTCAACCCTTCAATAATCTACAACAATTTGTAAATATTTTTAGACGTTTGGAGATAGAATATTTGGCAGTCTCAGCTGGTCGGTGCCCATTTTTGTTGCTCTTTCAACATTTGGAGGAGTAAACGGAATCCTCTTCACCTCCGGTAGGCTGCTACTCATAGGAAGCCAAGTCGGTCATCTTCCTAAGATCTTCTCTTATATCAGTGTTAATAGACTCACTCCAATACCTGCCCTCATTTTCATGGTATTTACTTTATATTATTAATAAAAATATTTAATAAATTATTATACTAAAAGAAAATCTTTTACTATTTCTTTGCTGAAATATGTTTTCATTATACTGTATGATTTCATTGTACAATAATTGAATACAGTTTGAAGTTATTTGGAAAATTTTTCTAATCTTATAACCTAAGATGATAAGAAATTTTTATTTATTTTTTTTAAATTGATGTTTTGTCAAAAAGATAAACAAGATAAATAAAATAATAATTTTTTCTTGCATAACCAAACAGTGTAGACCATCATCAGGGCTACAACTAGATAAAGATATTGTAAAACAAATTCTGACGAAACTTGTTTTTCATTTAAATAAAATTACTTAATGACTCATTTATTCATGACTTAATTATTTATTATACATCATATGACATAAAAGTAACATATGTCGGTATATACCTAAAGTGGTTTGCTAATTTTGCTATTTTGGGTTTTGTTACATTTTAACGCATTGTTCTATTCTCTTCTCAAAGCCTAATAGACCTCACCGAATATGTTACATCACTAATTAAAACTAAAATCATAATTCAAACACAATTTGCTCAGAATTTTTTTGGAAAACCACTTAGACATTGAACCGACAATATTATAATTCAACACTATAAAAGATATATCTTCCTAGATTAAGATCTGTTTCTTGAGCATATTCATTAATTTGAGTATGTTCCAAAATGTAAAATGTATTATCTAAAAAAAAGAAAATTAAAAGTAGAGTATAATATTTTGGTTATCCTAATTCTATTGATTAAATTTTAAAAAACAAACACCAGGTATTACAGAAATTAATGGTCTTATATTCTTTCTATAACTTTCCCTTACCCATATATATATATATATATAACATATAGTAAGAGGAAGTATTTTGATCATAAAAGAATTTTGAATCCAAGTTTTCAACAAAAAGACATGTTTTAAAGCACCCTGGGTCCTATCACCAACTCTCCCCAAATGGGCTGTGTTTGTATATATGTAAACAGCTTAACTCAGAAAAGTTGTATTAAAGTGAAATTACATATTTACAGTGGCTTATATATCTGTGATGTTACAGTAACTTGTTTGCTAAATTTGACTTGCCGGAAGTATCACTTCATATTTAGTTTACACATTTTTCTGCCTTGATACATTGTTTGTAAATTTTAGAGTTATTCATTTATTCCTAAGTAATAATTTTTTTATCAACATTTTTGGTGGCTAATCTAAATTTTAAACTGTGAAATATGTTATATAATTGAATAAATTCTTTTCTTTGCAGGGAGCTACCTCCGTTGTAATGGTGTGCTGGAGTGACGTTTACATCTTAATAAATTATTTTAGTCAAGTACTCTGGTTTTCTGTCGGTGCTTGCATCGCTGCTCTTCTCTATCTCCGCTGGGTCAGACCTGAGCTTCCAAGGCCTATCAAAGTACATTTATCACTGCCGATCATATTTCTTCTGTGCTGTGCTTTCCTTGTTATCACCTCCACCATCTCTGAACCAATGAACACAGGTAAGTTTGTCGTGAAAGGATTTTTTACAAAATTCTTGGTATTCCTCATGATTTAACTCCTGAATTCACTCTAACATAAATTATATGAAAATTTGTAACCTTTTTCTTAACCTTATTATCGAAGTTCTCCACTTTAGTAAGTTGAGGAAGTAATTTAGATAAAAGACGGAGGTCCGATTCCCATAACACCAATAATTAATGCCTAGAAACCTCCCTTCCCCAGAAACCCAAATCCTCCAGGTTTAATAAACACATTCTTCTTATATACTGTAGTTTGGTCGACAACAAGGACATTTGGAGGTTAAGCTAGCGTTATTATTCTTTTAGTGATTCATTTGTTATCAATCCTAACAACTTCATTCAGTCACTTCATTTCACTTAAATTATACTAAATGAAACTTATAGGCATTTTTCCCTCAAAGTAAGTGGCCATGTTTCCCATCTGTAAAAAAACAGTAGACAACATAATAATTTTGTAAATTCCAACTTTTAAGTTTCTCAAAATTCAAGCTAAGTAATTTTTAAACTGCAAAATAAACAGCATTACCTGTGCATTATATTCTCTTGAATTTCTTTTATTTTTTTTTTTTGTAGACTGCTATTATTTAAATTTCTCTTCTTCTCCTTCTTCTCTCACTGTCTCCTGTGTGCTGCTAAGCGTGGAGTAGCTGCCTCTAACCATCTTGTCCAACGATCCCTGTCCCGTACAAGCCTTCTCATCTCTGGCATGGAGCTTCCTCTCACTGTGCCAATTCTCTCAATCAGTTCTGCGTACATGAGCCTTGGCCTGCCTTGAGGTTGCCTTCCTCCCGGTCTTGCTTTTAAAAACCACCTGGCTTTACGGTCATCTCCCATTCTGCTAACATGCCCGAACTTCTCTAAATTTCTCTATGTACTCAAATGTATTCTGTATCATTGAAATCACAATTTCTGTTACTAACCATGTAGGTACTAAGTTTAGTCTTAATTTATTTTCAGACCTAATTTTTCATCAACTTTTATTGGCAATGTTGTATTTAGTTTAATTGTTTCTACATTTTGACCTAACAGTGCCAAATTATCGTAAGTACATAATGTTCCTGACCTTCCAACATTTCTCCATAACACAAGAGGTTGAAAATTTCTTTCCAAAAAAAGTTAATAAAGCTCTTCTTAAAAAAATTTTCCAAGTCAAAATTTGTTCAATAAAAATACATTTTCTTTTAAATATATAGAACTTGCTTTTAGTTTGGAATGATTGAATTCTCATGATAGTATTATGGAAAAAATGAGGCCACTCTGTAATAATTAGAAAAATATAGTCTTTTAAAAAACTTTCTACTGAAGTTCAAATTTATTTGGTTGAAATGGGTGTCATACATTATTAACAAGTTTAAATAGGGTTATTTGAACTTCCCACTGCTCATAATATTAAAGTAGAAGAAAATCGACTCGGTATATTTGAGAGGATATTAAGGAAGATTTACAGGCAAAAATACTTGAGAAATACACACCAATAAGGAGCTATATGAATGGTACAAAAACATGGACATGATGGAATTTCACAAGCATGAGAAACTATAGTGGCTAGGTCATAGAGCAAGAATGAACGACTCTGAGGCTCCAAAAAAACAACAGAAGTCCTACATCAGACCTACAGAGTTGAAAGGCTAAAAGCAAGATGGCTGGTTGTTGTGCCACTAATCACCATCCTCATCATAATGTTTTAATCATGTATAATATACTGAGTTCGTTTGTAGTATTTACGTGTCTTTTTTTCGTTCCATTAAATTTCAAGAGTAAAGAGCAAGTTACCATTTTTCATCCTAGTACTACATTCTGTGATATCTCTACCATGTTTATTACTTTCATCACATGTGAATTTTCTCTACAACAAAATTATCCCTCATTTGATAAATATCATTACATTTTAAAATCTTAATTTTGAATTCCCAAGTACTAAAATTTCTTCAGATCCTTAATAATTTCCCTCAGACATTCAGACATATTCTGCCTCCTATATATCATCGGCGTACCCAAGCACAGATATTTTACCACCTACAGTTAAACCTTTCTCTGTGCAGATTACATCTTTAATGGTGAATTCCAGTGCTAAATTAAACGAGACTGAGGAAAGGAGTTTCCCTGTTTTAAATCTGAATGGACTTCTAGCTTTTTGGAATAAAAATAAGCAATTTGAATTTTATTAACTTCGCATAAAACTAACTTCTCCAGAATTACCTGTTCATTAAAAAAAAATTTGAACTTCTGGAAATCAATAGAATCGTAAGCCTTTCAGATTTTAAAAATCAATACAAACCTCTCATAACAATATTAATATGAATTGGTGCTGATCAACACTCAAGTGTAATAAACTATGAGATGCCGATGATGTCAAGGCACTGACTAGTAGAGACAATGACAATTGAATCAAAGTAATATAAATTTTATTACTTTTCAAATTTTAATTATAAGATTCAGAGTTTACTATAGCACCATAGTGGTATTAAAATTTAACTTTCCATATTATCCCCTCTCCAAATAAGTTTTTTTCTTTAATAATTTATATCCTTTAGTAAGAACAAACATTTGTTCTAGCTAGAGTGACTTTGATTGTCTAAATTCTGTAAAATATGATTAATTTCACTATTAAAATACAACCCTCATAACATATATATTATTTTTTTTTCAGTGATTGCTTTTTTTATAACCATCTCTGGAGTTCCTATTTACTATTTATGTGTGAAAACTGAAAAAAGGCCGCTATATGTGGAGAAAACAATGCGTAAGTAATTTAAAGAGTTTTTATTTAGTCGATCTGATCCAAAATTTAAATTAAAGATAAAAATATTAAAATTCAAGTAAATCATTTAAATTAAAAAATAATTACTTTCAGATTTAGGGTACAAAAATTATTTAATCTGCCAGGTTAAACAATATCATGTTTAAGAACCACAGTAAATGAATTCCATAATAGTTCCCTAATTCCATTTTGTTATAAAAAAAATTCTCATATTTTAACTTGTTGAAAAAATAAATGTAATGACTTGTTACAGGAAAAATTTACTAATAAATAACATTATGTAAGAGCAGAATTAATCCAAGAAAAATAAAACTCATAAATCATTGCATTAAATAACAATTTAATTTTAACTAAAAGATGATTTGTTTTATATTCATCTCATACTAATTGCTATCGTTCTCCTACAGGAAAAAAAACTAATGTTGTTGATCATGAATATAGGGATTTTAATAAAAACAACTAAAAAAATAATCAGTATCATTTTTTATTCATTTGTAAATTTTTTTTAAATATAAGGTGTTTTCCTATGGATAAAATATTTACTTGTACATTAAAACAATAAATTTTAACTTAAACATTTGTTTGATTTCATTACCTATATGTACTGATATGCTTACACATTTTAATATACAAAAACTAGTTAATAAATTTCAACAAATATCTGTACTTAGATGGTCAAGGCAGAGAGTAGAGTAGAAGTGCCAAATAGAAATTTGGTCTCAGTCTATACAAAAACACAAAACAAACATATATATACAAACAAATTTTCTAAGACCAACTTATAGGTTCTTATTATAGACTACAAAAGTATGTGATGGGCTCTTGGAATCTTTTTCAAATTAAAAAAAATTGCATTTTATTTTTAAAATATTCAGCTCTTATACTGACTTCATTTCAATAATTTTTAGCATTTAGTTAGCAACTTATTTTTTTTATGAATAACAGTTTTCTGCATCAGCACCTTTAGCTTTATCCAGTCTTCATTTGAGTTATAAATATATCTACAAACTAAACCTAAAGAATAAAAATTAATGTTTAATTAAAATTAAAATTAGAAAATATTACATTATTTTATAAAATTTATAATATAATCTATATTTTCATAGGTGGTTTGACTATATGGCTTCAAAAACTATTGGCTGTTGTTCCACAAGAAAACCTTGAAGAAGATTTGTAAGATTGCTGTATGTATATGAAGAAGCTGTGAAATACCTGTTTTGTTGATGTACTTTCTTTATTTTGTATATTTTGCCATAATGCTTTAAATATAAGTATTTTTTAATAAAAAGAAATAAATCAATTATTTATTTTCATTCTTCATTATTTACATAAACAATCGTTTGAATTTACATGAACGTATGTAATATAAAATATACAATGTGTTATCTATAGTACATATCACATCAGTGATGGGTAAATTATTTACATGATTGTACAAATGAGATCACAGCTTAGTCTTCAGTCTATTATTGTTGGCTTCAACTTGTTCATTTCCATCTAGAAAAAAATAAATAATAATAGTAATACAATCAAGACTATCATAAGCAAATGAATTCATAAATCATAATAAAAATCTGTTATCAAAATAAATACATAAATGAATTTTATTATTTATCGCTAGGCTGTTTCACCAGCTCTATTATTCTGTCCCACCCCAACAAGATCACATTTCAGCAGCTTCACTACAGTTATACTCATTTCCCCAGCAATGACACAGTCTTGTGCCTCATCTATCACAACTTGTAAATCTCATTAATACAGTGAAACCTCTATATAACAGACACCCAAGGGGAAGATGATTTTGTCCGTTAAGATGGAGTAAATATAAAAAGGACACAAAAATGGAATAATATAATTGTGGACATTTTATCAATGAAACAAATACCTAGTATCTCCAAAAAAATCAATCATCTGATTTTATACTATTTAAAAAAAAAAAAATAGTACGATCATTTTATAAGATACATGTATTATGTTTTAATTTTTTAATTTGTGGTTAGTTTTTTGCGATTTTTAGGTTACTATGAAATAACATCATCCAAGAAGAAGACGAAAAATGTGTTATGTTTTTATTTGTTTGCACTTTGGCTATATTCATATTTATTTTCTAATGTTTAGGTTAATGTAAACTACTGAAATACAAACTGCATCTGACTACAAGTATTTAATATTTTGTAAATATTATATTTAATAACAAATAAAATTGCAAGTTAATATTTCAGCTTTATTATTCATTCATTCTGTATATTTTCTGAATAATCTGGCATAAAAATTAATATATAATTAAATAAAGAAAAATTCGTAAATAAAATACATAACTCATGATTTTTAGTTAACAAAATTTAATCAATTTTGCTCTAATATATTCAGCAAAAACAGTACCTATGTACTTGGGTATAATTTTCTCAGAATAAATGTCCCACAAATCCAGTTCTGGAATTGTAAGATTTGAATTTATGTTTTATGACTTTTGTTTGTTATAGAGGAATAAAAAGTGCTGATGGGAAATAAAATTGATGACCCCATCTGGAGTGGAGGGGTTGAGTTTAAATGCACTAAATTTTGTAATGTTTGTTATTTGTATTAGTTCTTTGGCATAACTCCCCTATTATAAGTTATTAGAGTATAGTTCAGTTAATGTTAATGTGTTTGTTTTTGTTCTCCCTTGTTAAGAACATTTCATTGGCGACAAGGATGGGATGTTGGAAACAGTTCTTATTAAGAGCCGTCAATTTTTGTGTGCAAATTGTACATAAGTATGGAACATCGTGTGGTCAGTGAAAATATTGAATATCGTATGATCAGCAATGGAGTCTTTTGGCAGCCACGTGTTAAGGACATTGACTCCTATTTAGACATGTTCCATCATTTTTTATTAACAAAGAATATTAATGATCTTCCAGCTTTAGAAGCTGCCTGCACCTTCAGAAGTGGAAGTGGAAACGCATAATAGTTTAGTTGCTAGTGTGGAAACTTCGAGGAAGCCTTGGCTTTTCAGGGTAACAGGACCTGAGTCTTGTCAAAATTTATGGGATCTCTGTTTACCGGATTCTCCAAATGACAGGACCTATGTGTAGCTTATTTCCTTGCTTTATGGACATTTTGACCCCACCAGAAATTAGTTCCAAGAAAGGGACACTTTCTTTAAAACAAGGCAGGGGAATGAAAGCCTAATGGAATTTGCTATAGCCCTTCGCAGTTTAGCGAGGTATTGAGATTTTGGTACCTTTCTTGACCAAGCGCTACAGACTTAATTTTTAAATAATTTAAAGTCTCTTCGAGTGAAAGATCGAGCTAGCCGGTCAAGTCAGACCATCAATTAATATGTTTTGTTCTTTATTTAAGCAGGGGAGGTTGTACTGTTTATTATTTGTATTAGCTCTTTGAGTTTTGACATAACTCCCCTACCTATCATAAGTTATAGGTTAGATGTTAATGTGTTTGTTTTTGTTCTCCCTTTCCAAAATTATTATTTTGTTAAGAAAATTTCAAGTTTGTACCATGTTGGCCAAGACCTTCATATTTTTATCCATTAAGAGGGGTGTCCTTAAAGAGAAGTTTCACTGTAATGCAATCAATGTTAATGTCAAACACAAATCCAATATTAATGACTAAAAAAAAAAACCGACTTTACTTTATACAACAGATGTCTGCTCTGAACAAAGCAAACAATAAATTATTCACTTATAACATTGGTAAACAGAAGTATAGAAACTAATTGTCAACTCTTTCAAATGAGAACAATGCTATGATTTAATCACTTTAAACAGTAAAATTTATTTTAACCACAAACTGATGCAAACTTTCATGAATAATACTGACTGTATGGGTAAAATTACAATAAACTAACTCAATAAAATTACAGTGAAGTAACTAATGATTTCTGAGAGAGGGTGTGGTTTTTCTTTTAACATTCCCATCTCCTCATAGTGTTATTAAAAAATTAAGCTTAAATTCAAGGAGAGTATTAAAAAAATTGTATCTGAAATATCAAATTTTATTTTCCCCACCCACCGTTTCCGTACTTATTATTTCCTACAGTATTTTAAATTACCATATCAGAAAAAATATATATCTACTATTGTTTTAATAAGATTCCAATTAACAGACAGCTTTTTCTTTCAGAACAGAAGTTCAAATATAAAAAATGAATAGAGAGGTATTTTGAAATTAGGTTTAGTTTTTATCCAATGAATATTTAAATCTAAAGAGAATTTCAAGTGATAATCAAGGTGTGATGGACTAAAGTTTAATTTTTAATTAAGCTTGCCAGAAATTTTCCTAATACATTTAGAACAATTTCAAATTCCAAGAAAATCCAATTTAACTTAACACCAAGCACAGTAATTGTTTTATAGAAAATGTACAGAATCAGTTATTACGCTATAGACTCCATAAATATTTCAAAGAATGACATATATGTGCTTAATAAAATGATATTTATTATCTAGAAAATAAAATGGTAAAATAAGAATGGTTTTGTGAGTAGTACTAAATAATATTAATTTGAACTTAAGTTCTAATCAATATGTTATTTATCTAATAATGACAGTAAAACATGAAACTCACTTCAAAATATTCAGGATCAATCCAGCCACTTGCAGAGACATCATCCCAAAATGCAAAAAATTGTCTAGCATATTCATCATTTTCCTTTTCAACATCAATGAAAGGAGAATGATCTGAAAATAAGAATTAAAAAACAAATTAATAGTAATTAAACATAAAAGAGTGAAAGTTTAAAACCTTTTTTTTTTATATTCACAGTTGTAGAAATTAAAAGATGATTTAGGTATCCTCCTAATTATGAGGTCTGAGATTAAGATTTCAGCGTTATATTCTTATTCAGCGTTATATTATATTCTTAACTAAATCAAATTTAAAAGACATGCTATACATTTTTTTAACTTAACCACCCATTTTGGAAATACAAATATCTTTAAAAAAGGAATTTTTGTAGTTTAATAGGTGTATTCTATACGTTTTAAAACAAAATAGATAGCAGGGCTAGGGGTAAATGAAACAAATATAAATCATTCAATCAATATAAAACGTATATTTTATACAACACCAAGTGTTGCTTGTGACACCTAAAAAATTCTCATTGCTTTCTTTGAAATTCTCATTTATGACTAAGAGACATATCATGGGTATTGAGTAGGTGGCCAGAGATTATGAAAACTCAGTTTGTCAAGTATGGATTGATGTTGTAAGGATGATTGATGGATGTAAGGATTGATGATGAAATCCTTTTTTCTTAACAATAGACCTCAAGGAAAGAAAGGTAATTGCTGTGTTATGTCCTGATACAGAAAGTACATTGTTTTCCAGTAAAAGTTTTGATTGCTTATACAATTCCACAAGTTGAGCTACATTGTAAGCTTACACTCCTGTCAATGCCCATACATCTCTAAGTAATGTGAAGAAAAATTAATTATCAATTCTTTTTGCCTGCCATTTAGACAATATTATTTATGGTAAATAATTATTCATAATATCCATGTTGCTAATAAATAATGACTTATACCTAACCTATGATAAACTGTTCAATTTAATTGAAAAATAAAATTGTAAATTATATATTCCAATATCAAGAACTAATAAAAAATTGAAAGTTGGAACTTAACAACTTCTTAACATAAAAAAAAAAATGTATTTAACTAGTAATGGTAATATAGAGTATAGAAAACCTAAGTAATTTTTATTGCTATGGACAGTATTTACATCACTATGTATACCTATAATATCCTGACTTGGATCTGCAGTTGGGACAACAGCCTGGACTGTGGCAGGTTGGGTGGTCGTGGCTGCAGGCTGTTGGAAGTTAACAGCAGCTTGTTGCTGATAATAGTTCTGGTAGCCATCAGTGCCCATGTAACTGTTGTAATCGTAACCATAGCCCCAACCAGGATAGTTACCCCAATATGATGAAGGGTCGTAGTAATGGGAGTAGTCTGTACTATTGTAAGTGGTGCTTCCCTGGGGGCCTACCACTTGAGTGTTACTGAAAATAAAATAAATTCAACATGAAGTAAACACTAAAAAAATTTTCATATTTATAATAAATAAATAATTAGCAAAGAGGTACATAAATTCTATCACAATTAATCATTATTTAAAAACCGACAAATAAATGATCTATCTGCTATTAAATGAACCAATAATACTTTATTTTAACATCAATTAAAAATGAAATCTATCTAATAAAACCTACGTCTGTGTTGTGTACTGAGTGATATTAATAGAAAATTTATTATTAAGTAGTGCATGTAATGTACAACTCTATCCCATTTCTAAGTTATTCGATAGAAATAAAGAATTTATAGTTGAATCTTTAATAAATAAATCATAAATTTAAGATTACATAATAAATATTATGTTGATGAAGAGTAAGAAGTGGGAGAGAGGGTGGGATTGAAGGGGAGACTGGTGTTTAAAATGAGCCTTAGGATTGACTCCCCATTTGTAAATAAATAAATATATCACATTAACTTACTTTTGCCCATTCGTCTGTGTTCGCTGAGCTTTTGGTATAGCATTAGATATTTTCAATGGTTTACTTCCAAGACCTTTATACCCATTCATATGCTGAAGGCAGTGTTTTTGTTCATCTTCTGATCCAAACCTCAGAAAACCAAAACCTTTACTGAAACCGCTAGCATCCAGAATCACTGCAGAAGAGACATATAATTAAAGTTCTAGAATGGCAAAGCTTGATAAAGTAATAATTAAGACATAACATATTAAAAAATAAAATGACATTAAAAAAAAAAAACAATCCATCAATAATTTACAGGCTGGCTGAGGTGTATGAATTGAAGTTTTAGATATATATAATTTATAATAAAATTTGTAAATTAAATTTTATTTTCTTAGTAATTTTTTCTCTCCTCACAGATTAATTCTATATATGAAAAGTTAAACGGCTTTGTGAAGACTTCAGGAGTTTCATGAAAATCATTAAAACCATTTCGACCCTTCAGTATAAAAATATATTTCTTAGCTATTGCAAACATGGTACCATATTTGGTATATAGACATTAGGCTATATACCAGTTTAAAAGATAACATTTAATATATATATATTTTTTTTTTAATGTTAAGATAATGATTCCTAAACTTTTATATGTAAAATATTTATAAACATTGCTCTTCAATTTTTAATAATTACCAAAAATATTTATAAATATGATTACTCTTTATTTTTAATTAATTACTAATCAGAATGATTGAGTAAAATCTATTTTTAGAACCTCATTAAACCCACATAGTAAAAAATAAAACAGCATAAGAATAATTTTTTTTAATTGATTTTATCAGTGAACTATTCTATTTTAAACAGATATACATATATTTTAATGACTTTTCAACTTATTTTTTAACTTTAACCATTTTTGAATTTCTTTTCTTTACTTTTTCACTCTATTCATCTTATTATAATGTTATAAACAACCAAAATATTTTTTCTCCAACTTTATAAATGATTGAGATTTGTCTGCATAAATCCATTAATTGGCTTAATTTAAAACACAATGGTGGATTATAATGACGAGTATGAGAATCATAGTGAAGGGACCCTGGTACCAAATTTAAAAAAAATAGGGAAAGTTGTTTCGGATAAAAGTTAGGAACGGATGGATTTATTTTTCATTCAACTACCAGAATCTACATTATCTCGAAATGTTAAGCCTCAAATTTTGAGTGAGAGTTAATTTTGTGTTTTTCTTGGTCGATTAGAAAGGTACAATATCAAAAATAATAAACCAAAAGTATATATTTTCAACAGATTAAATTGAGAAAAATTATACAACTTAAATGTATAATAAATTTAAAAAAAAAAATCTAATGAGAATGTTTTTACATCAATTATATTTAAAATAACAGGAAAAAAACAGGGTTCGAACACAAGGGGTCATAAAAAATCTTACCATATAAAGCACATAGTTAGTAAATCATATTTAAAAATATCAAGATTTATTTAAAGCAAAATCTGTAGTTATTTCAAAGGAAAATAAACACATACTAAAACTTCAAAAACATAAGATAAAAAAAATGGATGATAAGAACAAAAAAGAACACTAAACACCTTTATGACTTCATCGATTCTTAATTATATATTCAGATTTAAATGTATGTAACTTAATCAATAACAAGAAAGAAAAACAACTGAATAGTCTATTATGGAAAGTCCATATATCCAAAATTACAGATATATAAAATTTTTTGAGGTGAAAGTTCTTTACCGACAGTATAATTCAAGAAATAAAAATATACAGGAGGGAGTAAATTGATTTTGTGAGGAAAAGGAACTCTTAACATGAAACAAAAGTGGTGAGGGCCGATGCTTCATGTGTTTTTCATTTTGATTAAAATATCAGTCTATAAAAATTTAAAATATCATCAATCTATAAAATAGAACATTTGAATTTAAATACTTTGAAAACTAAAAATCTAAATTGCATACTAAGTGAGGGAAATGTTCAATATTTCACTTGGTATTGAACTAGAATTCAAAATTCTATCTTGATTGAGAGGCAATCGATTGACATGTATTTGCAAAATATATTGAAAACATTCAATCAAATGTTTAGATTTCCTATTTTAACAATCACCAAAGAATCATATAAACATTTACTCAAAAAAACGGATGATAATGACTTATTGAAAACTGTTTGTTTACATTTCTTATTTTTGCAATCACAATAGAATAATAACAACATTTACTAAAAATACAATAAGATAAGATAAACCCTAATATCACAAATGAATAGTATAATTAAATAAAACATTATTTAATAATTATAATTAAATAAAAAAATAAGATAAGCACAAACGTTAGTGTATTATGTAAAATAAACATCATTTATTTATTAGGGGAGAGGGGGGAAGAGAGGAATTTTCCAACATTTAAAATGTAGTGTTGAGCCTTTTAGTTTTGGACTACTCATAACCTATTATACGTGATTAGTGATTATCATAATTACTCATTTTTTGTTTTTAATGATAAGTACTTATTCTCAAACAAATAATACATTACTAGCAAGAGTTCTCAATAAATTTATTAAGAACTCTTCTTTCCTAGGTAAACAGTTGGGTATGAGATATATAACCTCTGCATAATTATTTATAAATGAATGGAATATGGTCCGGGTGCGGTCAAAAAAACTCAAATAGTAAATGGGTATACTATTTTTATTTGAGCCAAAGTTTCGCCCCACGTTGCAGGGCTTCAGGGCTGTTTTGACGGACGTCAAAGTCAGTCCAATTATTTACAAAGATTCATTCACATTCTGATTGCCTTGGAAATGAGTCTCTTAACAGGTTATTCTTTCATTTAGAATTTTTCCTGTTTTGAAGTGCAATCATTTTTTTAATTAATAAAATTTTATTGTGATTTCATTAACTCATCAATATTTGATTACTGATAAATAAATTCAGCCTAACCTCCTCATTAGTTACTTTGGATCTAACCTGTGCCTATGCCATGAGATAGTTAACGATAATATTAATTTTGCTCTGTATGCACTTCAATACAAATCAAACTCTAGCATAAAGAATTAAACAGGAAATAACAGACAAGTCCCATCAGTACACAGAAGAGGAAAGGGATTTATCAAACATTTGCCTCCAAATAATCAGATACCTTCAAGTTGATCTCTTACGCACATGAAAATCAGTTTTAAAGTGAATCTAATAGCCTAACATTCAAAAAATCAGGAACCTATTAAAAAAAATAAGACAACAGTGTTAATTTGATCAAATTTTTTAATTTGTTTAATTTAAAGATGTCGAGATAGTTCTCTCCAGCATATATTAACAAGCAACTGTTATGCACCTGTCTCATTACAGAACTATTAGTTCTGCTGGAAAGTTCTGTCCGTTTTTAGAATAATTTAATTTAATAATAGCCATCAATATTTATGACTTTTTGCCAGCTTGATGGCGATTTGTATATTTCATTTTTAAAAAGTCCCTTATTCCTTGAGATGAAAAATAGGACTAATGCTTGTCTAATATCTTCTTAGTTTTAATGACAGAGGCGAGTGGTGATTGGGAGAGTTTCAGGTCCAGAGAGTATGCTGGATGCGAGAGAATTTCCCAGCCTAAACAGTCCTCTGTGAGTTTCTGGCGTGTCCCAAAGCAGTATGTGGCCAGCATTTTCATAAAGCAGAATGATGTATTTCCTATTGAGCATCATCGGCCTCTTTTCTAGGAGTGCTATTTCTAATTTATTCAATTGCTAATAGTAATTCTCCAGACTCAGCTTTTCGTTCGGTTGCAACAGCTCAAAATGCCTTGGTCCTCAATGTCCTACCATATACACGACATTCCCTTACTCAGGTTCAACTTTGTTAAAATGTGAAGGTTTCTGGTTTCAGAATATCCCCTTACAATGTTTTTGTAAGTAATCCAATTTTCATCCCCAGTTATCGTCTGGTCCAAGAAGCGTTTGATTGGGTTCCATGCAAGCGGGGATCATATAATTTTTCTCACTCAACTCATGTAACACCTATCTCAAACATTATTGAATTATCTTTATTTTGGTTTATTCAATAGATAATTATTTATAAACTCAGTGACAAAAAAAGAGCAAAATACACATGAAATGAATATGCAAATATTTGTTGGAACATGTAACCAGATTGGACAGAACTTTCTATTACACCTAATATTATCCTATTTTGGACTATGCATGACCAATTGGTCAATTTGAAGCAGCTAACGCCAACACTAGAATGGATGTCAATACACCTAGTACATGATCATGAAAGGTAATGAGATTTTTCAGAATAACAAGATGATCACCTTAGTAGCAGGTTGGTTTAAGAAGAGTTCATTCTAGGATAGACACATAGATTACATTCTGCAGAACTAAGCAACCATAACTCATGAATTTTAATTAATTGACCTAAATATTAAAAGCATATATTATAGTGATTGAAAATCAAATTTAACAAAAAGATCCAGATATTGAGTTGTTGATAACCTTTTGTTTAACCATGATAAATAGTATTCTCTGATAAGGTAACCACATCCTGGCTATCTGTGTCATTACAGTAATGTATGACAAATAGCCACGACCAGGCTGATGTGCTATCACAAATCAAAAATTTCAAGATCTGTGGTGGGTATCAGAAAAAAAAAATATGAATTACTGTTTTCACATCATTTCTATATTTTTGTTTATTGTATGTTTAGGATAGTTTGGCTATTTCAACGAACAACAACCTAACATTAGTTTTAGACTAACATTCAGCTCAGCACTTATTCTGAATCTGAAAAATGAAATTTAACCATCTTCATAAAACCAAGACTAATTTAGGTGTTTGATAGTAAAACAAAGAAACTGAAAAAAGCAACTTTTACAACATTTAAATGTTGGTTAATTACAATGTTCCTGCTTAAACAGGAATCTCTTACCATAACTTAATATAAACATTATTCTCTTAAGAAAATACATTTCCTGAAGATTCTTTCAACAATTTATGAAATTAGCACTAAAAAAGCCAGTGATACAAAAAACTTCAATTCATAAAAAATTTCAGTTCCAATTTTTGACAACCACATGTCTCAATCATTAGGAGCCATCAATAGACAGTTGGATTCAGTTTTTGAACAGCTGTCTTTGAAGAAACAAATACCAAACATAACAAGGTACTTCAGAATATATTTTGTTTTCTTCTTCAATGCCTATTATATGATAGGCCTGATAGCGAAGATAAAAGAAGACTTAAAGCTGGGATGTATGACTATAACTGAGCTATCGAGGCTGGTTCATGATGTATGAGCTACTGTATGCACAAGGCTTTATGTTTGTTCATTAACAGCCCGCGGTTATCATGTTGGTAACTGCTTCTTTCAACAGCATCTTCTGAATTAGCATCTTTTTTTTATTACATGAATATAAACCAAACAGATAGTTTCAAACTGCATACTCTACAATAACAAAATCTCGTGTAGAGGTTATTTAAAGCCAGCAGAAAAGGAATGGATACTCCTTATCAGTATTATCTAAAATTACTCCTCCATTAACACATAGGTGCTAAAGGGTCGTCCATTCCTTATTTATTTCTGTAACATCTATACACATAATAAACGAACAATATATCTTATGAATCGGTCCTTGAAGGTAACAGTTGCAATACTAGCGAATGCCAAGAAAGAAAGATTAAAACACATCAAGTATCTTTAACATGATATTAGATAGATTTAATTACATGTTAGAGATTAGATTAGACGTTAAATTCAACTTGAGGTTTTCTTTATCTCCTTCCTTTCTGCCTTAAAATGTCGAGGTTTCCTAGAGCATCAATAATGGAATATTTGATCCCTTGTGTTAGAAATCTCAACATGTGATGCTAATTTAAATTTTAGGAACTGTAAAATAATAATTAGAGGCTATTTTGGCACTTGCTAAGCTCAGTATTTTAAATTTAAATCATAAAGAATAAATGATTAATCTGCAAAATTGACCAGATCCATCATTTTGCATACATTAAAATTGAACCAATATTTTCTCATTTTCTCTTTAGTCGCCACTTAAAAAATACAGTTCACATTAGTGGGTCAAAATGTAATTTATTAGTAATGTCTAGAGTAACGGCTGCCTAACTTTTTTGATCATCGATCCCTAAAAATTTACTGATTCTCTCGTCTATTTCTTCTATATAGATATGTTTAAAAAATGTGCAGTAATTCATTGGTTTATGTTTGGTTCAAAATTGATTATTTTCAGTCTTAAATCTTAATAAGTTTAAATTATTTGTTTATATTTTCAATTCTTCTTGGGTTATAAATGTAAACAAACTCATAAATTTAAAAAATATTTAAAATCTTTACATAAGGCTGAAGATTTAAAAAAGTTTGATTCAACATTTTTTTTTTCAACAAAGCTTAAAATAATTATCCATACAATTAATTTTACTTGAATTAATGTTATTACATATTTGTTTTCCTGGTTTATGTTAAAAATTATTTTCCAAACGATAATCATAGCTGTCAATAAATTTGTGATTATATAGCATTGGTATTCAATCGACCTTCTAAATCGGAATGACCACTGATTATATCATCTCAACTTGGCAACCTATATACCTAGCAAGAACGACTTAATTATAAAACGTCTATAGATAATGTTTCAAAAAAACAAAACAAATAAAAATACCTTTTTAAATATTCCTCCTCTTATAACTTATAAGAGCAATTTCCTCCACACTATTTTCAGTAAGTTATTATGTCATACATGAATACATATATAATAAAATTAACCTTCAGTTAATCCAACCATAAATGTAACTTGATTAACAACTCACAATTGAGGTAAACATTTACAAATAAACTGCTGAGAATTGTAAAACTAAATGAGGAAATGTCAACTTAATCCACTTAAATTAAATCAGTAGTGATTATTTTTTAAATTTAATAGAGAAAACCATCTTCACTTCAAAATTAATATCTCAGTATAGAAAAAAAATTAACCCTTTTAGTTAACCCTATTCTTCTTTGCAAGGGGACATGAGTGGTGCTGTGCTGAATGTGCAAATCATTTAAATATTAAGAACCGTTATATGACAAAAAATCAATGGTTTGAGTTCATTTTGAATCTAATAGGTGCTACCACTGCTCCGAAGAAAAACTCTTGATTAAATAGAAAACAAACAAATAATTTAATTTAAAAAAAAAAAAAAAAGGAATACAGAAATAACCTTATCTTATACTTCTATTTAACAACAGTATGTTATTGTTATTGATGTTATTTCCTTGAACACATTAGTGGATTGTAAATGATATTGTATAAACAAAAAAATGGAACTGGAGCCGGGTACCTTCCACATCTGAATGAAACTACTCTCCTAAAAACATATTAATACACTTTCTTTATGTCTACAAGTGCAGATGTACGAACTTTCAATATGCTGACATTCACAAGGGACTGTATATACTTGCAAAGAGCCGTACGGTTTAATAGAAGGCCTGCGTATATAACACTATACTAAGTTCCATTATTTTGTATATGGAACATCACTAAAAATCCACTAATAAGTTTAAGGAGAAATGCAATAATTCTGTTGCTTATAAAAAAACAGGAGATAGGGTTATTTCTGTAGTTAAATTTATTTTAACATTTTTAGTTTTTGATCTATTATATTTTAATCAATTGGCTTTGACTAAAATTAAGATAGATGTGAATCAGGTTTCGATAATTTTGTGAAAGTGCCATATAGATACTTAGCTAGTATCTGATAACACTTATAAGTTCAAAATAGTAAAGTGTGAAGTTAAGTCAGGTTTTTACACATTACTGGTCTATTTATCTATGTTCTGTTTCAAATTTGAAAACAGAAATTATGAAGGATATGTATAATTATTTATTTTACAATTCGATGGAATGTTGAAACAACTAATTATAACCCCTTATGTCATTTTAATGTTTATACTTCTAACTGTATACTTGTAACCTTCTGTCAAGCTCATATTGATATCAAAGTACAAAGTTATTTTCATTTGTTTGTTTTTTTAATCTCCACTGACAAAGATGAAGTAAAATCTCCTAAGTTTACTGTACTTCTTGAGCAAGTATAACTTGAGGACAGTGGTCTACTTGAAGTTATCAAAAACTATATGTA
Source organism: Halyomorpha halys (assembly GCF_000696795.3). NCBI lineage: Eukaryota > Metazoa > Arthropoda > Insecta > Hemiptera > Pentatomidae > Halyomorpha > Halyomorpha halys. The sequence goes on from NW_027105827.1 coordinate 144,764, forward strand.
ATGCCTAAATCATTATTAGGCATTTATAATTTTACAAAACAACTCAATTATGCGTGTTTAAGAGAAAAATTGTCTATGGTTCCCTTTAAGTGGTGTTAGTTAAACATACAACACTACATATTTAATTTATAACGCAAGATCGTTTTCCATCCTCTCCACCAATATTACAATGGAGTAACAAAACTGTGGTGTTTATTAATAGTAAATTAAATGTTATTTACCTTAATATTTAACATCCAATTGTTAGATATGGATATCTTATTCTTAAAAACAGACTTTGTAATGTTTAATACAATCCTTAACTATTTATTGTCCAATTTATATCAAAGTCATGGCTAAGATTGACTACAGAACCGTAATATTGAAACGAATCATCATAAGTTAATGAAATCAAACATCACTTACATCATATCAACATAAAGCCCAACTTACATGATCAATGTTATTGAATGTGATATATACAGGTAAACCACATGTGTCAATGTTATTGCTACAAAATACCCCTAAAACAATTAATATATTGACAATGTACGAGGCCCTCAAGTAAAAATGTGAATAGATACTAATGCACAATGAAGTTGATTCTCATTGTAGGGCCACTGGCAACTCTGCCATTTAAGGAGATTATGAAACCTAATAAAATACTTTTTCGGTATATAAAACTGCAATAGTTTCAAAACATTCACGGAATATTACTGAGCAATTTGAGACATCAAATTTAATTTAAATTAAATTTAAATATTAAAATCATTAAACACATTAAATTAAAAAAAGAGATTATAAGCATACATATACTTAAACATTTATGCTCTAACATAGTGTGGAAATTATGGTATAGTAACAAAAGTTTAAAAAAAAAAAAATAGTAAACCATTTAAAGTGAAACATGGAAGGAAAACTTATATTCAATGTTAAAAGGAATTAAATTTAGTTGAGTGACCTCATTATACTATCTTGAATTCTTTGAAACCTAAGAAACCTAACCTTGCATAAAGGGCTTGTTATCACACTGGAGGCAGCTGACATTATCTACCCACAAAAATGTTGTGTCTTTACTATTTTATAGGAAAAATAATATGGTGTTTTAGAACAATAATACAACAATGTGTGCTTCAGAGAAGATATTTCTAGTAGTAACACTGGACAGTTACAATTTTAAGCCAAATTACCACTATTATTTTATTTAATTATAAGTTAATAAAACTTTTTTTTATATCTTAATAGATTAGTAAATTGATAGCTTTTAAAATATTAGTCTTTCTCCAATTATTTTCTTTTTGAAAAATTGGACAAGAAAAAGTGGAATTCACATTAAGAGATGAGCTTATATTGAGCTGCAATTAGCTTTAAATGAAGTATTGATACAGGCATATCATACATATTAATGGAAACTTTATAAATTAATTATTGTAAGAGAGTAAATGAAAATAAACACAAAAATATTGAAAAAACAAACAAATTAATTAAAAAATATTAATGAAAATAAAATACGAGAATAAGGAGATGGTAGGGGGGTGCAGTCAAAAAGTAACAAAAAATGGTAAACATACTATTTTTTGTTTCTTTTTGACAGCACCCCCGACTATCTCCTTAAATTCATTTATATGTGTATATATATAAAATCCTAATAATGGAATTCTTTTTGTTTTTTAATGGCAAAAATCTACGAATTATAAAATTAACCACCTCAACATAATAATTTGTCAATTTACAGTTAGTTACAATGCTTATGGCACATAAAATGAAACATTTAATACAATACATAAATATATATGTTAAAAAGTATATTTGGCCATTTTAATTACTGCCTTGATACTAATAATCAGCACTTTCCATATCATCATACTAAAGCGTTATCATTCATTAGAAACAAGAACGCAGAAGCTCTATATCCAACCATTGGACCTCAAGGTTAAAGGAACAATCATACCAATATATCCCGATTAATACTCAACACAGATGAATGGAACAAATGCAGGATGATGTCAAAACAAATATCAAAATATTGGAGAAATAACTCTATATTTTTTCCCACATAAACAATCTCAATACAATAAACTCAAATGTTTTCTAAAAAATAAATAAAATGACCCAACATACAGAAAAATCAATGATAAGAACATATATCAATAATATAGAATGGCAAGAACCATTGTGAATTGTCGAGTTTAATGGGGCTATTGTACGATACTGTTTCAGATAGAATAAACAATTAATTAGAATTTCCTCAGTAAAATATTAAAATTATAAGAAAGTTTTCCTTTAACAGTTCAAAAAGATTTATTAGCAATTTGTATTATTTTTTCTTTTTCTAGAAGAAATTTCCCTTTTATTACTTCATTAATTTATTTTAAGATTGATATATGTCCATCATATAATTATAGAAGGTTGATATACCCAAATTAAAACAACCTTTCATATAGAAAATATTGAACATAAGTAAAATAGTTTTTTGTTTTTCTATTAATCACATGTGAGAAGATTGAACATCATAAAAAATGAAGAAGAAAACATGTATAACTGATGAAGAAACATAATATAACTTATATTCAAAATTTTGACTACCTTAGTTTGGATTGACTATGTCTATAATATAATTTAAAAACAATGAAATTGATAACAGGCTAACTGTTCGAAGCCTTGTTCAGATGTTTGGAAAAAGAAAAATATAATACAAAGTATAAAAATTGGGCAAGCAAAAATGAACTGTCTTTGATCCGGTGCTGAATTTTTAAATTTAAATTAAAAATTGCTTATTTTTTTCCTGAATTAAAATGAAAAGTTTGGTTCCTTATTATACAACTAAATAAATAAAATTTCTTTCCTAATAAGATAATAAATGAACTGTAATAGAGTAACTGGAACTAACTAATACAAACGTAATTGCCTACAGGGCGAATCTTCTAACTTTTCAGTGTAAGGGCCAGATTATCCCTACTACATTCTAAGGTTTCTGAATACTCCATGATGTGCCAAAGGTCAAAACCAAACTAGCCCATCATAGCAACATATTCATATCATTAATTGCAGATACTACAGTAACTTTCATTGTTTATACCAATTATCATGTTTCTTAATTTATCATTAAAAAAACATTTGATTTGTATTTTGCATGTTTTACTTACATTATAAATTTTACAATATAAACAAATTAAGCCATGGTGGGCTAGAGTGTTGGTACTTTGGGACTAAGATAGTCTGTCAACCATATTTTGGATATTACAAACTATGGCATTCTGCTTTATTTTTTTTAATTTATTCAAAAAATTTCAATTGACTATATTATTAGTAGCAACTGACATACAAGAAAATTAAACCAAAAAAGGACTTCTAAAAATATTTATTTATACTTCATTATATGAAGAGTTTATTATAAAATACTGATAATTAGTTTAGTAAACCATTTCAGTCAACAAACATTTATGTCATAAATGTCAACAAATAATAATTTTACTAGCCCAGTTTTCATTTCAATAAATGAAATTCAATAATAAACTTTTGTCAAGATACAATAAAAAGGAAAATCATTTCAGCAAACAATTTAAAATACAGATCTAAGCTGTATTTTGGGTGGTAAAAACAAGAAATCATTATAAATCACTATTTAAATAAAATAGTAAAAAAAATAAAATAAAATAAATAAATAATAATAATAAAATGTTGATATATAAAAACTTTCTAACCCACGAGTTTTTAATTATATACTAGCAAAGTAACTTGAGGACCTTAGGGAAAAAAACAAACATTAATAATAAAACAATTACAAAAACCAGAAATAATTTATTGTAAAATATTTCTAAAATCACAGCCCACACTGCTTTGATAAACATTGAATAAATATTTTCAAGGTATTTCATCTAAATGAAAATATTTATTACTGAAAAACTGTCAGAATAGTAATATTAAAAAATATTATCATAAATAGTAATGTTTTTCAATAATATAATAAATAGGATAGATATTGTATTAAATAATCTGTTGTTCCTTAACACAAGACCACTTTTACAAGTGATGATAATTTCCTGTATGAGATAATAATTAGATTCATAACTCATGAAAAATAATAATAATAATAGTTATCAATCATTTCCAATTAATAATAAACACTGTACAAAATACTTAATTAACAACCTAATAAATTTCATGACTAGAAACTAATTAACAATGCAATTTAGAAACATAACTCATTATTATAAAACACACCCTCATTGACATATCTATCATAAAATTATAATACCTTAAGTAATCATACAACATATACTTCAAATTTAATAGTAAATATACAAATAAAATACTGCATGCAAGAAGACAACTAGACGATCATTTCACCTATCTTGCTCGGGGCAGCATTATTTCATTCCCAGTGCACCCATGATTACTGAAAACTTCCAATTTAATAACAATTAACATGAACACCTTAAAATAATGAAATCTTCCACTTTGTAGATATGTTAATGAGGCAGTTTAAGTGTAAAGTAAACAATAGTTACCTTTGGCTGCTTTGATGGACTGATACCTTCCTGCAAAGGTTTTATACAAAGTGTAATCATCAACTTCGGGTGTAAGATCTCCAACCCATAATGAGAATTCCCTCTCATTCATCATAATTTTTCCTTGGTTTGTCGCAGTATTCAGTCGGAACCTAACTGGCTGTAAGCACGGATAGTTTTGTGATGAAACAAAATATCAAACCTTACACCTAATAACATGACTAGTATAGCATCACATAAATTTCATGATCTTCATGAATACAGACAACTTAAATAATAACATTTTATACTCGACAAATATCAATAAAAGTAAGTGCATGAAATTACATACCAGGCATGAAAATACTAATTGAGTAATTTTTCAATATAATACGCTTCTTCTTTTTGTAGTCCAATATGGAAGCTCCATATTCTATTCCAAAACGCTAGTAATGATAATAATTATGCTTTAAACAGTTAACCTTGTATTGAATAAAGTTTACTTCGAATACCTCATATAATTCACAGCTAATAATAACTATATTTATAAACAACTAACAAGAATAGAAATAAAATAATTCTAATAAAGTACTATAAACAATTAAAGCTTACAGGTGTAGTATTTGGTATCACTTTTCCATTAAGTTTGTGCATTGCATCAATAGCTTCATCATCATTCTCAAAATGAACAAAACAATAACCTGCGGGTTCACCAGTAAACTTATTTCTCATTACTTTAACATTTAGAGGTTTTTCCCCCATTCTCTGAAAGGAGGCCAATATAAAGGACTCTGTCATGTACGGTTCCAGCTACAACAAGGAGGGTAAAGTAATGATAAATTTTGCCAGAACAGAATTTATGAAAAAAGGTCCCTAGATGAATGCACTTACTCCTCCCATCCACAACTGACAATGTACCATATTTCCAGTTGTCATCTCGAAATGTTTATAAATAGTATTTCCAGTTTCTTAAAATATACAAAACACGCTAGAATGCACTTTCGCAACCACTATTTAGCATATTTAACACACATACGCACGCCGACTTATCCCAATACTGAGAACATGGCGTAAGTGTAGCGTCCATCATTTGTTGCCACTACATCTTTCCATCGCCGTTCCGAATAAATAATAAATCAAATAGTTTACCAAATGAATAACTAAAATTATTTAAGTATATGAATTAATAAAAATTAAATTAAAATAAATGATAAATGAATGATAATCTAATTACCAAGAAAGTTCTATGTCACGTGAACTATATTAGTGTAAAACTGTTCTAAAATAGAATAAACTTTAATCACAAGCATCAAATAGACGAAAAATTTGATATCGAAAAATGACCAACTCTATAGCTGTTAACAAGCTAACAATCAAGACTGCATGAGTAGTTAAATTATTAGTCTAAGAATCCTATTACATAAAAGACTAACTTTATTTCGAACTATTCATTGAAAAATATTATTTATTACAATTATAATTTAACTATTATGAGATTCTTCAAATCAGCATTAAAAAAAAATAATTTGCCAATTTGTCTCTAAGTAAATGTGCCCGCATTCGTTCAGAAGTACGATCAATGGTAAGTAAATAAATTTAACAAATATATATATTTCTTTAACTAAATCATTTATAATAGTAAGATGATCTGATCTGATTCTTTATCTAGACTTACGCCGAAGTCGAAGGTTATTTTTGACTTATATTAAAATCCTTATTAATAATGTACAGATACATATTTAATGTCAATTTATAATAAATTCATTCAAAAATTTTATTTTATTAACTGAAATAGTAACCAATCGTAAGTTCACGTTTTAATAACGATTTTATGACCAAGCGATACCAATTTTCTGCCAAATCTAAACATTTAAGACAATGTCTAATAAAAATTCAATTAGCTAAAACAGGTATTAATACGGACAAACATACATGAGTAGTAACATATCGTCGACAAAAGAATAAAATCAAGTGACTGTCAAATTCTAAATTTCAGAAGGGACCCAAAAACCATTTATAAAACTAATTTTTTATCGGATTCCCTTTTTCTCTTAAAAATATTATATAATAGCAAGTAATACACTATCGAGTGAAAAAAATAATTTACCACTGTTGTTATGCAATATTAAAGAAATTTAGGACTTACGTTGTTATACACTTTTGCCGACATTTAGTCCTCAAATGGTAATTTTCTTAATCAAATAAAGAGTAAACATCCTTTTAAAACTAAAGTGGACCATTCCCATAGGTATTTTCCTTATAAAGTTATAAATTACATCAAGTAAACCATGATGTACTGCAATATTTCATTAAAACAACTGAAATATTATTTTCATTACCGGTAACCTAGCTCCCTCTAATGAAAGTCACTGCATACAGCCTTTTTACATCTAATGTGAATAAAAAAATAATATACTTTAAGAAACTAAAGATTTCCAGCTTGGGACAATTTGTGTTCAATTCATCGAATGTTAAATATGTAATAATGTTTCGTTTTTTTGGAACAGTGGATCTGTTAAGAGGCCCAGCACATAGGCTACGTCGACACTACATAAGATCCAATAATAAAGTAAATTGGTATGAAATAGAAAAACATTAAGTTATATAATTAGAATACGTGATGGTGAATGTGCCTCGGATCTACTATTTAGAGATCCACTACTAATCATATCAGGTGCGCCACCAGAGATCTTGGGATTAATCCATTACAGAAGGTTATTCAAAGAATTACATACAAAGTGGCCATGGGTACGCTGTGATACAGCAAATAGTCGTGTTCAAGCAAAGATATACCAAAGAAATTTCCAATATCTCCTTCGAAAAAGAGTCACAGTGATCATGCGAAATAAAGATGATACACTATGCACCGGGCTGATGACGAAATGAAATGAGTTGAAAAAATAAGGGTGGTCGTTGGTAAAACATCCTTATCAGAGACAAGATTGATGGATCACTTTATCAACATGGATAAAGATTGCTGTAAGGTCAGGTAAAGTTCTGAACCAACAATCTTACTTTGGCTACCTCAAGGGTAGTACATGGCTAGTAGCGTTGGACGTATCTTGCAAAAGATAAGTACGTGTTCCATTTTATAACTAAAATACCACTCTGGAACAGAGGAACTGTGTATTATCTTGAAAATGGCTCAAATGTGGTTCATTTGAACTGTTGTAAGGACATTCTCACCAATATTTATACAATAAAGTTCAACTTGGCTTTCCTGATATCTCTTACTCTTGAGGTTTCTTCCCCATAGTGATCTATCTAGACTAGGTGTGCTATCTTAGAACTTGAAACTTGTGGAAAAAGAGATATAGTGATGGTAGCAGGAAAAGTACAGCCTTGAAGTTACATTGATTTTACACTTGGCCTTACACTTATTTTCCACTAACTTCCGCGATATATGTCCTTTCAGCATTTTTCAGTATTACCCATTTTAGACCTCTTTACTAGCTTATTCACCATTCGTTGTATGTGATATGACCATGAATAGCTCATATCCTCTAGTTGAATAAAATTAGCCAAAGATTTAGAAATGAATTAAGTAAGTAGTTTTAATATATGACACAGTTGTTCCCCAATTAAACGTTTGAATGAGGTTGGGCGAATGATCCTTAATGAGGTTGGGTGAATGATTTGAGAGGTAGGAACCATTTTTTTTTCTTCAATTTTTCTTAAATATTTAAAAAGCTAGTTGCTTTGCCTCAAAATATCTTATATAAAAAATATCCCTCCAACAATGTCCGTATACTTGTTTTTTAGTGTTGCTACTTGTTTTTAGTGACTGCTGGACACCGGCTAAATTATAAATTATATCTAGCTACTACTAGAACTCTATACGGTTCTACTAGAGCTACGATGGCCGTCGTAGTGCACTTGACACAATCTAGCTGCAGAGATGTAAACCAGTACAGTTCCACCAATCTACCGTCTCATATCAATCTGTGATAAGTGTTATTATTACTTAAAATTAACTGGTAAATTACCAAGTAATACATTGTTATATTCATATATGTTTTATTGGATTAAATAAAGACTGAAATATAGTTTTCTGATCTACCAAAAGCTAGTGTAATAGACGCAATAACTCTGGATGGCCTTTTCACTCCTCCAGGAACCACTAACCAAATCCCAGCATCAAAACTACGGGATTGATAAATTATCAATGATTCCAATTTCTTTTAAAGTAGTATTCTCACAGAATGGACCCTTCAAACCACAGCGAAGTATTTCACTGTACACCTTAAAGTACCAATGGTAGAAAAAGGTCTGTATCTAATCCGATACGAATGCGTAATGCAATTTATTAATTCATTTTCTGTTTATTAAGAGGGATTGGAAAAAAAATACTACGGAAGTAAAATGAGGTGTCGTTTGTTGACCGGAGATTAAAATTAGAAGATGGTTGGGAATGCGTTAGCAATAAATCTCAAATAAACAAAAACTTATTTACTTCTATCTACAAATAAAAAAGGTTTTGTAAATTTGTATTTTTAAGCTGACTGCACCACCTACCAATTTCATTATGTTCTCTCCAGAAATCTTTCTTAATTTTGAAAGCGTAATCTTGAGTGAATCTATTGGTCGTTTTGAACTAATGCAAGGCTCCATATAATTCATCGAACTTGCTATAATCTCGACTGTAAGAGTATATAGTACAAAGAGCAGTAAACGTCCTGCAGGCGCCTTAAGCATTTACTTTTAGGACTTTCAATATCCTGTACGACAGTTGGCGAATACCTTATGGAGTGTAAAGTCCATTCTGCGAGGATTTTAGAAGCATACCCTTAAAACTCACCAATCATACGTGGTTTACAGTTTCACCTTCCACCACGTCGTCATCCTCCTTTAAAATCATTGATTTGAGACCTTCTGATGCTAGTGCACCTCTTGAAAGTCCCTGATCCTAACAAATATCTCGACAATAGCCCCGGAATAATTGGTGTTGATGGATGGGGGTTCTAATAATCGGTATCATGCATGATATATTTATTTTCACAAATGCTTTCAGTGCTACCTTTCTTCCATGAATGCTGTTTCAGTATTTTACTAAACATTCAAAAGAAAGTTGTTGGCTCAAGTTAAAAACTACTTATCCCTCACTTTTTCTTAATCTTAATTAACGAAATTCAATAAAAGGTGTACATCAACAAGCTTTCCTCCTCGTCACTACTACTTTCCGTACCCAAATTATCTTAAGCGCGATCCTTACTCTCCGATACCAATAGCAGTTGATCAGATAAAGATCTTATATTTAGGCCTTTGGCCTTCTTTTTTAACGTCCATGGACACATCCTGATTAACGACTTTTGTCTAGTATCTACTTCACGACATAGCCCTTGTTCCATTCTAGTGGGAAAAATGGCTGTTTCTGATGATGTCTCAAAAATATTGGAAACTTTTTTGCTTTTTGTTGAATCGCTACATTTCCAGAATGATTGATTGATAGATTTTTGATAGGAACTGGTCAACTGAAGTTAGAAACTGTTTGGACCCACTAGTATACCAGAAATGTATAGAGTGTGACCACATTATTGTAAATTGTGGTAAGTAATTGCCTTTTAGATGGTGTTGGACAGATGGACAAAAGGTTAAGGAATGTAATAAGAAAAAATTTAAAGTTCTTCCTGACTACTGAAATTATCGACCAGTGAAAAGGGCAATATGAACAAGGAGGCAGGTAGATGCTAGTTACCAGTACTTTTGGAAAGGATGGAGAGATTAAAGAAGATGAGATTCTCATCTTGGAAATCTCAACAGGGGATCAGGAAAAGCAGTGACATAGGAAGAAAAGAGTTGGAATAAAAGATATAGTCCAACACTAAGGTGTGCAATCACACATCAGGCACACCACAGTTGTCTTTAATTCTGTTCCCAAAATAAATTTCTCTGAGACTATGCATAATCAATAATAAATAAATAAGAGTTGTTTATTTGTTACGTATAACTCCACAACCTGTAAAAGAGCCGTATGAACAAAAAGTTATCCAGGAGGGATTAAAAAAAGAAAAGGAAAAGTCTCAGAATCTAGTCAAATAAACAGAAGAGGTGTTATACTAGAAGAATTTATTTAAAATTAGAATGCAACAGCCAGGGTATACCAAACTGAGCAGTGCTACTAAAAACAGAAACCTGGAGGAAATTTCATTGTTAGGGAACCATCTAAGAATCTAATAGGCATTCAGTTCGGTTCAGATATTCAGTTACTTTTGAATATTCATGGATACAGTATACCAACAGAAACCCTAACACAACATCCACAAAATATGATACTCATAAGGAATGGACTAGTGGCTCTCCGAAGACATATGATATTTCTTGAGCAGTGGGTAGGCAAATTGACAGCCCTCTGGTATTTGAAAATTTTCGGAGACCATTTTCTGTCTCCTAACTATGATGAACAAGATCCCTGAAAACCTCATAGCACTAGATGGAATACCACAATACGACCTATACTAGACATAGTATATGTCTTATGGATTCACCTGAGGTTAGGGAACTGTAGAGCACTTACTGCAAATGCACCATGATGATAGGGAAGTATGTAATGTTAACTCTGTCTTCAGCAACTTTCATGCTCTGATAAGGAGCTAGCAGGTGGATTGAGAATAAAGGATAAGAAGCAGCTTTTAATTAGAGAAAAAACTATGGAAAAGTGATTTCCTCAGGGATCTGTCCTTGTCCCTGCCCTATGGTAGTTTGTATTTGATAAGTTGCTGAAAGAGGAGTAATGGCCTACATCATTAAAGTAACCATAATGGTAGCCCTCAACAGCTCTAATGTGAGTAATAAACTGTCATTGCTATGGTTGGCACTCGCAGGTTTGAATATAAAAATTTCACAACAAATAAAAAAGTTGGCTGTAATCCACAGGATGGTTCTTCTATGGTTAACTAAAGCTGGGAGGATTATTTACTAACTTGCGAGAAGACAAAACAAAATATCAATAAGTGAAGTAAAAAAGATGAAAATGGACTTTCAGGGCCAATGAGACTCGAAAAAGCATAAGAATTTTAGTGAAAAAATTAATGATATATTTATTACAAGAGGTAGCATACTTACTCATAAGTAAGGCAGATAGAAAATAAAATTTAACAAGTAATGATAGCAATCATACTATCACATAAAAGGACAATCAGTTTTTGGTTTCTAACCACTAACACTAGTGAACCAATCTTTACTCAATTTTAACTTTATCTTTATGATATAGTGTAAGGTTTAGAAATAACAAAATCTGGCTAATATATAAAGCTGAAAAGTTTGATGCAGTTGAACGCGCTAATTTCAGGAATTATCAGTTTGATCTGAAAAATCCTATTGTATTAGATAAACTATTTAGTGAAGAAGGCTTTGAGGGTTTTTAACAATAGGCTAAAACAGCTTATAAAAATTTATAAACAAGGTATAAGTCATTAACATAGACAGATTTATCAACAAAATAACCAAAAAACATTTATTATCAATTTTTATTATTTCTAAAATTCAACAAAATATTTATAAATAAATAACCTTTTTTAAATTTATATATGTTAAGAAGATACATCTTAAGAATAGGTAACACATATATCTAAAACATAACAATAAACGATCAGATTATATAAATGCTTCATCCTACAGCTTTTACTGGAACTGAATCCTCAATGGCTTCTAAGGGTTCCCCACATTCGATTCTAACAAAGTCTACAATTTTTATTCCAGCATTAGAAATGAACTGGGCTACAGTGAGTTCTGGGTCTAGAAGAAATTCTTGATGAATCATAGTTAATTCATCATCCTTATTCATAGCTGGCTCATCTTCTCCCACAACTCCAACTTGTTTTGGATTCATGCCTGTAAAAAAAATAACTTTTTTGTTATAGACTTATAAAATTGTTCATTATCATTACGGGTATTGTTAATTCCAGAATATAGATCATAAATCAACCTTGTCACTTTTAGAAGGTTTTGTTTTAATTAAAAAACTGTCACACCATTGATTAATCCTAAAATATTGGACTGAAACAATAGTTACATCATATGATCAAGATTCTATGAAATGAGAGCAGCCCATTGGGACTTTTTATAAATTTTTATTATTTAAAATAATTTTCAAAAAGTTATAGTTAACCGAAAACTGCAAAAAATGATTTTATGAAGTAATATTCAAAACTAAAAACTGTTGAATTCTCTATAGATCAGTTTTTGACTTACTACTGATACCATTATATCTCCCTTTGTAAACGATTTTAGTTCAAAACCAGTTTGCATTCATCATGACTCCGAACTAACTTTTAAACTTCCCACATGTTTAAAAAAAAAATAATAATAATCTAGGTTGTACAAGATGATCTCAGAAAATGATTTTTTTTAAACCACTATTTTGGATCTAATGGAAACTAAGTGTATGAGGTGAGGAAGCAGGGTCTTAAAAAAAAAAAATAAAACATATTTTTACCACGTCTTATAATTGAGAAAATAAAAACATTGTAACAATGTTATCTGGTCGATCGATTATAATTGAAATTATTGAAGAATCAAAACATGTTTTTAGAGTGTGTAAAAAAACAGTAACTCTAGGTTAGTTAAAGTGTTGTGAATATTTTCGTTCTTTTGATAAAAAAAAATTGTTTTTTTTCTGTTCGGTTTACTCAAATTTCATTTTTTAAATTATTATTTTATAAAATGAGGTTATTACATAATTGATAAAATGATTATTTTTAATATGTTTTTCACAATTTATAATTGTGACAACAAGAAGTTAATTTAGGTTCATTTTAGATAGAAAATATTAAATGCCATGAAAATAACTGCCACATAGTTTACATCATGGTAGTAACAGCAGTTACAGTAAAGTGTCGTTGTTTTAATGAGAGAGTTGCATGTACTGTCAAATATCATGCTAATAAAATAATAACCAACAAAAACATGTATACACTTTTGACTTATATCGAAATCAGATATTAGCTGCCGCCCTATATTTGCAACCTTAATACAAACACAATGCTCTCAAATTTCAGATAAGCCACTTTGGCATTGCACCAACTATATTATTGTAATGAACTAACAGTTTGGTTAAAAAATACATTCAGTTATCATGGCGTAATTCCTACATTTATACATCTTTTGTTTCCATCCTTCCATTTTAATCATTTTCGACTATACAATAATTAAGAGCATAAAATAAAAGCAGCGATTTCTGAGGAATCTTAAATTTTATTTTAATAGACAATTTAATTACCAACAACATGCTGGCATAACTGCATAGCCCATTCCTGCCTCTGTGTATCATAAGAATCAGCAACATAGGCTACTATTGCACCATATTTTCCAGTTAGTACATTTGAATTGTTTTGAGAATTAGGATGAGCATATGAGGCTAACTGCATGCCTTCAGGGCAGGTAACATAAATTGCCCGCTTCAAATTTAAATTTTCACCCAATTCTGAAATAGTCAGGGCAGACAGATCTGAAAGGCTTTTTCCATCAGGTCCTGGTAGAGTCTTTAGTTCATCACTACCAACAGTTACCTACAATGGCAAAGTATTTCTAAAATTAAGCCATAAATCTATATTAATATAGTAAATATACCAAACATAACAAACCTTCATTAATTCTGATCCAGTATTTATCTTGGATACTTCATGAAAACAGGAGTTCACAGAAAGTTCAACAAAAGACTTAAATTTTTTATTTCTTGCAACAAAATCTGTTTCACAATTTATTTCCAACATAACAGCACGATTTTCCCTAACTAAAAGACCAACTAAACCCTGAGATGTTTTTCTTCCTTCCAATTTACTCGCTTTAGACCATCCAAGGCTTTGAGCTTGTTGTTTTAACCATTTTTCAGCCTATATAAAAAAAGTAAGGACATCCATTTAAGACAATAAAACTATAACTATTAAAAAAAATTAACTTACTTCATCAACATTATTATTGATTTCAAGAGCCTTTTTACAGTTGGCGAACGTATATCCAGTTTTTTTGCGTAATTTAGCTAAATCCGACTTGTTAACGTTCCATAATAGGCCAGTACTATGAAAAAATCTGTTTATCTGCCTTGAAATCATGTTCACAAATTATTTAAACCTATGACTTAAAGGACAAGTGACTTAAAACATAGGTAAAATGTAAACAATAGTCCAATTTGATATTCAGGATATTTCGCCTAGAGTTAAAATATACGGTACTAATAACTTGTAAAATAAATATCCCAAATCTATCATTGACGGAAGAGTCAAAATTTCAGGACTTGTGTAAGGTAACAATAAGGTTGCACCAAAGCGTTCCGGCAAATACAAAGAGAAATCTCACATTCAGAGAGCATGACCAAATTTAAACACTAGACAAAAATCTGTAGAACGTTATCAGCTTAATTGCTTTACTTTGTTAATCTTACATGCTAACTTTACAAACACAGAGGTTGCTTAGTCGACTTAGGAATAATAATGCTCTCTTGCTTTAGATATCTCTGAATATAAAAATTTATTGTACAATGGTTACTGTAAGAACTGTTCAAATATAGTGAGGAAGAACTTGCGAGGTTAAGGCAATAGCAGAGCAGATCAACTTTAATTAAACAATTCCTAAAATTCCATGATTCCATTCCTCAAAATACCCGTCAGCTCCTAGTATCCTCTCTTGTATTCCCCCACTTTAACTACGTTTCCTTGGTCTACGGAGGGCTATCTGCAGGTCTAGAGTTGAGACTGTAAAGACTCGTGAATTGCTTCGTAAGATTTATCTTCGGGTTTCCCAGGCGCTCTCTTGTCTCCCGTTGGTGTAACGAGTTGAAGTGGCTCTTTCCAACCTCCCAAAGGTAGTACCCCCTTGGTCTTTACCTATTCCAAGTTTTTAAAATCTTTTTCACATATTTATCCAGATCCTGCAGGCCTCTTTCTGAATGCCTCCAGTTAGTTAAACTTCACCATTTTATCATCTAGTACTTTATTTCAGATGACTTTTAAATCAGAGAAGAGTCTTCAGCTATAAAAGAATTAGTCTATAACGCTGTTAGCATTTCTTTCTTGGGTACTAAATATAATCTTATAGACTTTCTCATGAGGAAATAGGGAGTTCCGAATCAGAAGGTCAAAGTCAACGCAAAAATCTATCAGCCTCTGAACATTGGTATTTTTGGCTTCCTCGCCTCCATGTTTCCCCATCACTCCATGAGATCGGTGGAAATAATTTCCTACCCTTGCATTAAAATCAGCCATAATAATTATCTCTCTATTCTTATTTTTTACCTTAACAACTTCTCTTTCTAATTCAGCATAAAATTGTTCTTTATCGAGAATGTCTGCATCCTCTGTAGGGGGTGTATATCTGAATTAAAACTAAATGCCTTGATGATATATCTGTATGCATAGTTATAATTCTAGAAGATACCAGGTTCCATTCTTCAACCTTAGCGAAGATATTATCTTTGATGATAATACCTACTTCTTCCTTTGCTCTGGTATCCTTCGGGACTCCCAAATATATAAAGGTATGGTCCCTGGACAGCCTTAGCCTCTCTATTACCTTTTTTCTCCTTATCAAATAGATTTTTAAAGAGGTTTCATTTCTTCTAACCACCTTGCTCCCAAAATTTCACAATTCCCAATAAACGCCCTTCTACAAACATGTAGTGTTCCTCAGGGCTCCTTACTCTCACCAACCATTTTCTCAATTTATATTAACGGCCTTCCTGATTCTATTCTTCATTCACAATACTATTTATACGTTGATGACCTACAAATTTACTTATCCTTTTATCCTGCAGAAATGCTAGAGGCGAACCGTAAGTTGCAAGAAGATAAAGATAGTATCAACGGATGGGGAGCAAACAATAATCTCAGCCTTAATGTTGAAAAAACTATGGGTATTCTCATTGCTTTCAAGTACCTTCTTAATTCCCTTCCTTACCATCCCCTACCCTACCTCAATTTCCAACCCAATCAATACCACACCTCTTAGAAAGCTTGGAGTAATTTTCGATTGGCACCTGTCTTGGAATGACCATATTTGTTGGGTATATCTCTTTTGCTTATGTAAAACTAAAAAGCCTCCCTCTATCCTTGATTTGTTTATTTCGCGTTCCTCTGTACAAGATCCCAATTCAAAAACTTGTATATTCCTTCCTATAAAACAGTTTCCTCCAAAAAATCTTTTATAATCGGTGCTATCTCGTTCAGGAATTCTTTACAAAACCCCTCCATTAACTACATTTAAACCTAAATCATTTCTCCTACTTAACTATCAATGTTTCTCAAGTCTGTAACAATTACAAATACACATTGTAATATTAAAAAATTATTTAAAGTAAATAAAAGGAAAATTATATAGTTTTAACTTATTCTCATATCTTAAGTATACTTTTTGAAAATGACAGGATCACATAAAAAGATTAACTATTAAGTAGGTATAGGAATTTTTATTTTATTATTTATAATATTATAGACTTAATCTCAGGGCGGGTTTATAGGCAATCAGAACACTTAGCTTTAATAAAACTTTTGCAATTATATGTTGAGCAACACTACTCAATTTATGCTCTTCTTTGATGAATGATTTTTTCTTTGTCTTCTTTTCCACAAACAAACATTTGCTGTAAACAATCTGTCAGCAAAAAAAACACTGACTAAACATAGCCTTGGTCCTCTAACAGTTTTCAATACACAAACTCTAAGCGATCCAAACAAATATTATTCGTCTTGGATTTTCTAGATGTCCCACTGAGAGAGACCAAGGATGTTCAGGACTTCCTGCCTCCAGGAACTGTCCTTCTCCCGCGTCTAAACATCAAGTGAACAAAAAACCAAGCTTTATTCCTTTCCTTCTATCGGTGTTTGTTCTCAAAAATAGATTGTAGCACTACGGTTATGATTTCCAATATGAATAATTGTCTTTAATACTTATTAACTTCTATTTTTTCTTAAATTTACTGTAACTACAATTATGATGGGAAGTTAAATAAAGTGTTTAAAATATTTGAATCTGCTCAACATGGCCGCGATTTCACGGACTGGCGCCGCCATCTTGCCATTTCTAACGATCTTTTCCACTACATATTTGACTTAACAAAATTGGTTAGCTTGCTTTTAGGTTCGATAGCATAAATAAACAAGAGTGAAACGATATTTAACATCGATACATAAATATAAAAACATACTAAAAATCATTTATATAAAAAAAAATAACTCTTTACTCAAAAAGAGGATATTACAATATATGTTTTTGTCCTTTATATATTTGAATTTATTTTATTTACTAATTTCTTTCAATATCGAATAGTCAACTATTTCAATGTTAACTTTATGTTTTCAGTATTTATAAATATCAGCTTGAAACTTCAGCAGTTTTGTTTTATTTTTATTGTGTTATTACTTAGTCATTAGACCATTTTATGCTACCACTATTGGTTACTCAAATGTTCATTGCAATTATTTTTAGGGGACAAGATATCCCAGAGTAAAATTACTTTTTATTTTGAAAGGAATATGGTCCGGGTGCGGTCAAGAAAAACTCAAATAGTAGAAATATAGTAATTTAATGAGCCAACGTTTCGCCCCACGTTGCAGGGCTTCTTCAGGGCTAAAAAAGATACAAACACATAGTTACAAAAGGAAAACAAAAACCT